>NC_058404.1:43352012-43358104 GCF_002201575.2 Neomonachus schauinslandi
TTTTTTTAAAGATTTTATTTATTTATTTGAGAGAGAGAATGAGATAGCTAGAGAGAGCATGAGAGGAGGGAGGGTCAGAGGGAGAAGCAGACTCCCTGCTGAGCAGGGAGCCCGATGCGGGACTCGATCCTGGGACTCCAGGATCATGACCTGAGCCGAAGGCAGTCGCCTAACCAACTGAGCCACCCAGGCGCCCCTCACAGGGTCAGTCTTAGGCCAGCAGGACTGCTCCCCCAGCCCCGGGCCTGTCCTTCCCTCCTGCACCTGGCAAAGCTAGGCACCTGGGTGCAGATCAGCTAGTATGATCGACTGCAGGGTTGGGGGGTAGTGTCCGGGGGGAAAACAGCCTCTTGCAGGACTGGCTGGGAAAGGCCCATCCTATTTAAGTCAACTCATGCTGCATGCTCCTACGGCAGAATTCACCAGCAGGAAATCGGAGACCTGGCCCCTTGGGCATCCCGGCCACCAGACTGACCCAAACCTAAGGTGTCAGATTCCCAGGCCATGACCTGTGCGAGAGGCCTTTGCTCCTCACATCTGAAGGACCAGAATGACCCTGAACTTCAGGGCCACCTCTGGAAAAGGCAAGAAGTCTGGTCTCAAGTGCCCCGTGGAGCCATGAGGGACAGCGCCACCATGTAAATACTGGCGGTGGTGACAGAAGGGACAGTTGAGCCCCAGGCCACAGGTTCTCCCCAGGGCAGTTGGAAAGGGGTCTGGATAAGGAGTCAGGGGCCCTGGTCCCACCAACCCTCCTCCCTGCACCCTCAGCTTCCCCACCAAAGGGGGAGTGGGACAGAATGATCTCTAGGTCCTTTGCAATTGGGAACATCTAGGAGCTCAGCAGAGGCCACATTCCTGCCACCACCAGCTCCGTCCGCAGCTGAGGTCCTCAGACTATGCACAGCTCAGCCTCAGGTGGAGGGAGAAGGTGGGGCCCAGCCTCCAGAGCAATCACACCCGCCAGCAGCGGCCAAGGGGAAGCCACAATCAAAGTCCAAACCAGCACAGATCTCTCCTCCCCACAATCCCCCACCCCGCCCCAGGCCCAAGCCAGGTTATTAAGTGTTATTAAGGAATAGGGAGAAAGTGCTTGCAGCCTCCCCCAGGGAGACCACTCATCCCACACCATGAATAATTAACTCTCAGGTGGATCCTGTCACTCACAGGAACATTACCTACTGTTAAAAGGCCTCTCAGCTTCCCCTGGCCAGCTCTAGGCAGAAACCACCTCTGGCTCCCAAGAACCAGGAATGGGGGAGGGGTGCATTCTGAGGAAGGAGAAAGTAGGAGGTCTACTTTTGTAGGATTGGCCCAGGGGAGGGTTCTCCTAGCCACACGCAGCCCAGCACAGGGGACCACGGCTGAATCAGTGCTTCCCCTCGCCCACCCCGAAGCACACAGTCGGGGCTTCATAGATGGTTGCTGAGTAAGAGAACCAGCAAGCCAGCTCACGCCTCTCCCGTCCGGTACTGCTGGGTTGAGAGGGCCTTGAAGAGCAAAGCACAGGACGCAGTGTAAAGCCCGTGAAGCACGCCATCTTCATCCAAACGCCCCACTGCCTGGCTCCCACCAGCAAGGGCCTCGGCCCTCTGGCGCAGTAATGCCAGAGGGAGCCACTCGGGTGGCCAGGCTCTCAGGGGGCCCACCCGGCTCTTCCAGCTGGCAGTCCTGCTGTCCCCTCCCCTGGGAATCCTGCAGCCCTCAGCAAGCCCACCCCAAGGTACCGCCCCACTTCCCCTGGGTTGAAACTGAAGGCCTCAGGAAAGAAAACAAGAAACTAAAGAATGCAGCCATGGGCTCAGGGACCTCAGTCTTCAGGCACTAGAGAGGCATCCTCCCTCACCTCGCAGGGAATAAGGGATATGCACTTTGTGGCACTGTTTCCCTCTCTCTGCTCACCTCTAGCTCCAGGACTCGAGGTTGCTGGGAACGGGAGACTGAGTCAGAGGAATTACTTTGCTATTCACGGTGGTGATACTGTTCATAATGACCTGCCCGCTTTACTCCCACATTCAGGGTGTATTGGAACCAGCTCGGCACCTGCTCAGAAATCCCTCACTCTCCGGCCCCCACACCCGGTCCCCGTTTCCCCTCCCCTCCAGCACCCTGAGGCCATGCTGCTTCTCCATCTCAGGCTAACCACCGACGCCGTTCCACAGCGTATCCCTCTCTTCACCTCAACACTCCACCACTACTGGCCTACTTTCCATTTCAAGCTGCTCCACCCTCTCACATCTTAAAAAAAATCATCCTTTGTCCTCTCCTCCTCACACCAAACTTCTAGAAGTTGTCCACAGTCCCACCTTTCCCAGCTCCCACTCACTCCCTAACCAGGCTTCTGCTCCCAGTGGCCACCTGCGGCGCTCACCCCAAGGGCACAGGGCCACACCACCAGCCCTCTCCAGCTGGACCCCAAGTACTGGAGACTGCTGGCCCTCCTTCCTTCCCCGGTCCCCTGCTGTCCCTCCCGCCTCTCTCCCACACCCTTGCAGGTGCCCCTGCCTCCCCCGCCCATCTGTAAATGTCGGTGGTGGTCCCGGGGGCTCTGTCTCCTCCCTCCCCTCAGTGTGCACACACCCTTGGCCTTGTCTGACCGCAGCTCCTAAATCTCCATGTACAAAGCCGCTTCCCCACCTGGGCTCCAACCAGAGCCACACACCCCAAAATTAAGGCGTCATCTCCCTGCCCTCCCCCCACACGAAACCTTCTCCGCCTCTTGCGAACGGCCCCATCACCCACCCAATTGCCCAAAACAGAAAACTGCCCTCTTTGACTCCTCTCCCTTCACCAAGACCTGTTGGTTCTGCTTCCCTGGACCCTCCCTCGTTCCTGCCGCTGTCCTCAGCCAGCCACCACAACCCCTGGCCTGGATCACAGGAACAGCCTCCAATCTTCACTGTCCTGAAGCCGAGATCGCATGGCCTCCCCTTGCGGGGCTCCCTGAGGCCCAGCAGGTCCCGCACCCCTCCCCTCTCCTCCCCCCATCCCCAATTCCAGCTCCCCACCTGACTACACTGAGTTACTTGTTGGTCTGCAAGTGAGTTCAACTCCCTCCTGAGGGCCTTTGCCCAAGCTCCCCCTCCACCTCCCACACTCTGCCCATATCCCTCCGAGCGTAACTGCAGCTCACTCTTAGCCTCGGCTCAGAGGCTGCCTCTTCCAGGAAGGCTCTTAAGACTATAAGAAGCTGCCGTGGGGCTCCCACAGCACCAGTGCTTTCCGACAGCACTGAGGCCACCAAGTGACAGAAAGCCCCTCACTTCTCTGCAACCCCCAACTATGAGCTCCATGAAGGCAGAGGCTCCCCCCGCTTGTTCTCAAGTGTTCCCACAATGCCCAGCAGATGATAACCTCTCAATAAACAGTTGTTGAATCAATAAATGACCGTCTAACCAAGGTGGCCAATCCTCCTGCACTATACGCAAATCCTCCACACTGTGGTCTGGAAGGGGATGACATCGGGGAGCGGGCTGTTAGGGGAGGGGGCGGTGGCAGGTTCCACCTTGGGAGCTGGAGGGGCCTGCTGCCCACACACTGCTCCAAGCCCTGTGGAAGGGGCCTAGGCCAGCCCTGGGGTCAGGAAGCCCCCTGAAGAGCAAGCCTCCTGGCAGCAGGAAGAGCAAAAATGGGACTGCCCTCAGCTCAGAGCCCAGGCCTTCGGGGAGTGGCAGGGGCTGGTTTGCTTGGAGGCACAGCTCTGCCTGCAGCGACCCCCCCCCCCCCCCCGCTGCATCTGCCTGGGTACTCCTGCCTCCCCTTCTCTGTTACCACTGCACAAGTCCGTCCCTCCGTCTGTCCGTCCGTCCATCCATCCTCTTCTTGACCCCTACTGCCCTCCTTTCTCCAGCCTTGTTCTCCTTCTCCCACCACTCAGCCCCCTCTCCTCCCCAGCTGACACTCTGCCCCCTCCTTCACCTCTCCTGGCCGCCTCCAACAGCCGCCCTCCTAGATCAGCCAGCTACTTCCTCTATGTTCCAGGCTCCCCTGGCAGGGAGCGATAGAGACCTGGCCGGTTCCCTCCACTACCAAGTCTTCCCCTGAACCTAGGCCCCCACCCACGGCTCCCCCCCACCCCCACCCCCCCGCCGGGCTTACCCTCAGTCAGCCCCAGGTGGATGCTCCAGTAGATCTGCAAGCACTGCAGCTCCTTCTTCATGCCCCGCTTGCAGCGACAGTCGTACAGCGGGCTCTCCTGCAGGACCTCCAGGGCCGCCTGGCACTCCTTGTTGGCCAGCATGGTGTTGCGGTCCCGGCCCGCCAGGCACTGCCTCAGCGTGCGGTAGCGGGAGCTGCAGTTGGATTCCGCGGCGCACAGCTCATTGGCCCGGACACAGTCCACTGGGGGGCGCCAGCCGTGGAGCTCGGGGCCCTGCAGGGAGGAAGGGCTGGCCAAAGAGCGGAGGGTCTCGTCTGGGTGGTGGGGAGGGAAGACAAGCATGAATGAGGGCCGCCATGACCTCCGACCCAAGATGCAGGCCTGGGGGCTTGGGCCCTTCGGGGAACTTCACACCCACCTTACTCCAAAGCACACCAAGGCCGATTCCATGCTGCCTTCCCCACCACACAACGGGTCTGAGGAAGAGCCCTGAAAGGTTCCCAAGACACCAACATCCCTCCTCAGGGCCAAAGGAGACCTCGAGCTGTCATTGTGCCTTGGCTCTACCAGATTCTCTTCCAATTCCACTTGGTCACCCCTCAGCCCTGGGCCCAGGAGCGGAGCAGAGGAAAGCCCGAAGACCCTCCAGCAAGATCACAAACAGTTGAAAACCCCAGGAGGCCAGAGAAGGATGCCACAGCCTCAGCGGAGAGCTGGGGGCTGCAGGGCCTGCCCAAGTGTGCAGAGGAGGACTCTCGCTTTCCTGCTGCCCAAACCTCCATCCACCTCAGTTCCACCAGATGTCCAGCCAACAGGCTGGATTAAACTCGGAAAGCAGCAGGAAATAATTTTACTCTCCTGGTCTGTTAGGACCTCAGAGCCCACAGCATCCAGCTCCCCCTACCCCACCACTTTACCCTGGGGAAACTGAGACCTAAAGAAGGGAGATGACAACTCAAGGTCACACATGGGCTGAAAGGGCCCCTCAGACTCCTGGCCTGTCCATTCTAAGTTCCCAGACTCTAAGAGAAGACCCCAAGAGACAAGCCTGACCTGTGGCCTGAGGCATGTCCAGAAGGGGGCGGCCACCCCTTTCCAGCCCAGCCCTCCACACCTTCCAGTCCAAGTGCACCCTGGCTGAACACCTGAAAACATGCCTTCTGTGGCCAAGTTGTACCCCAGCCCTGTGGAAAGAAAGTGGTGCAGGCAAGCCTGACAAGCCCCTAGCTTTCTTCCTTGTGTATGTGTGTGTGTGTGGCTTTCTCATCTCTCTCTCACACACACTTCTCTCTCTGACTTCCTCCTAAGGTCTATTTCTCCATCACCTTTGCTCTTTGAATAGCCTTGTGCCCCATCTCTCTCTCTCTCTCTCTAGCACCTTCTACTTCTCCTCTCTTCCCTCTCCTCTCCACCCTTCTCTGAAACCCTCTCCCCCTCGGTCTCTCCTTTTTTTTTTCCTTCTTTCCAAAAGCCGAATAATAAGCCAATTGCAA
This sequence comes from Neomonachus schauinslandi, assembly GCF_002201575.2. Classification (NCBI taxonomy): domain Eukaryota; kingdom Metazoa; phylum Chordata; class Mammalia; order Carnivora; family Phocidae; genus Neomonachus; species Neomonachus schauinslandi. Next base: position 43,357,605 of record NC_058404.1, read on the forward strand.
AAGGGAGAGAGCTTCCGTCCTTGGACTCTGGCCGTGCACGTGGAGCCTTGCCTTTCCAAAGGTGAACAAGCAGGATTCAACCACCCTTCCTATTCATCACCCTCAGAGCATCTAAACCCACAGTCCTCTAAAGGAAGGGGCTCCGGGAAAAAGATTCATAAGTGAAGGGCAGGGAGAAGCCCACTTGATCCTGTCAAAATCAAGCTCCCAAAATGGTTTCCTCTAGACACAGACATCACCCCAGTCTTCCTGTCCACTCCAGATCCTGCCCCAGAAAAAGCCCCTCCATATGCCAGAGCCAAGACTGCCTTTTCCAAGACCCAGGAGTGACCTGGGAGGCTTCCTCCATTCCATCCAGTCCAAAGCATACTAAGATCCTAGGTCAGAAGTCCCCTCCTCAGAATCCCGTAGAATCTGCCCTTCCCGCCCCCCACCCAAATCCCTATCCAGAATGGCCACTTCTCACTCCTTTCCCCAGTAGGCCCTGCTCCAGGGCCGGG
>NC_058404.1:43358504-43470735 GCF_002201575.2 Neomonachus schauinslandi
GTCACTCCAGACAGCTGCGGAGGGAAAGGACTCCACCACTGGCGGGAGGAGACCTAGCCACAACGAGAGGAAGTAGAAGAGCAAGGGGTAGGCCTGCAGTGGAGAAGGCCATAAGGGCCAGAGAAAAAGATACTCCTTCTCCCGTTGACCATACCTCTGCCTCAGGACAGGAAGAGCTGAAGGCTGTGGCCAGGCTGAGACAAGACCAGAGAAGAAGCCAGCATGGGGTGTGGGCACGAACAGCAGGGCATCTGCCCAGGCACTGGCTGGAGAGGTGTCCTCCGCCCAAGCCGAGGCAGCAGCTTTATTTCCTGGCTTCAGCAAATTCCTAGGTCCCCGAGCAGGACTCAGTGCATCTGGGCCACCCAGGAGCAGCTGAGCTGACCCAGCCTCACTTGCACCTGCTACCCCCACCTAGCCAGCCGGCCAGCCTGCGTGCTAGAGCCTCAAGAATGACCCAGCCCTGGGACTTCCATGGACTTCCCCACAGCGTCCCAGCAGCCTTCTCCCTTCCCACCTTGACTGTGCCTAAGGCCGCACTGTCTGAGACAGCCTGAGAAGGGAGCATCCTGGGCAGGCTTAAAGGTCAAGACACTGGCCTAGGGGATCGGGGCAAGAAGGACACGTACCCTGCCTGCCCTACAGGTGGGTCCTAGAGCCCCACAGGACAATCCTCACAAATGCTGGGCTCCTATGCCAAGAGCAAGGGCGTCCCCCAGGCTGCCAGCTGGTACACGTGACCAGGGCAGGAAGATGCTCCGCAGAGAGCCAGTGCATCCTCTCCCCAAACTCCCTGGCTGCACCCATCCTTGGCTCTTCTAGTTGGCGTCATGACCCCCAGAACCAATCAAGTCCAGACAGAGAAAGAAAGAGCAACTGGGAGCCTTGGGCCAAGAATTCTAAAAGAGTAAAGGTCAGAAGGTATCCTGCTGCTTCCAAATTCTAAATCAGGAGAAAACTCAGATCCATTAAGAAAAGACATGTGGAACAGCTTCTAGAGACAAGGGGGACTGAGAGACTACACGGAGCTGCAAACACCCTCCCGCACTGAACAGCCCCACAAGAGCTAGAATGCACACTAGGATACCAGTGGGAAGTGGGCCCTCTGACCAGCCCTGCCCCCAAGTGACTTTCCCCATCTCATTCTCTCCCTGGGAATGTCAACCCTAGAGGTCAGGATGACTGGGCCAGAAAGGCCTCTCTATTTCCAGGCCTCACTCGGAACCTTGGGGGGCACACTGAAGACCCATGTTCCTGGCACCACACTTCACCGTGCCCCCCCCACACACACACTGAAGCTGCCTACCCAGTCTCAAGCTCCACAAAAGCCTCTCCCCACAAGCGGAATTTCCAACCAGCTCCCAACTGTGGGCTCCTTGCCAAGGAAAGTGGCCCTGAGGCTGAAGTTTCCTTAATACCATCCTATCCCTTCCTCCTTGGCTGGCCTAACCCAGAGTCTTCTAATATCTGGTGGTCACTCAGTTAACCCCTCCCCCCAGCTCTGGAAAGGGGCATCTCAAGGGAGGGGAACTGAAGGGCTCTGACCAAAAGGACTGCTGATGCCCTGCTCTTACTCCTCCTCTCACCACTGCCTCCAGGGTCTCAGACTCCGGGTGCATCTCTGACACACACATACACACACATACCCCTGTATCATGAGAACAAAGTCAACTCCACAGCCCTCCCGGCTGAAAAAAGCCTGCCTGCAACATGGGCCCCTAGACAGGACTAAGGGGCCCATAACGCTCTTCTCCACCCCGGGACATCAGAAGGCCCCTGTGGGGTATAGACATACATAGCTCAGCAGCGGGCAATCTGGCTGCTTTTCCGGAAATACAATTTTCTTTTCTTCTTAGCCCCAGAAAGCTGGGTTTTCAAACCAGCAGTGGGAGAAAAGGTCAGGTTTTATAAAAGCCCCTCCAGAATGAGAGCCCACTTGCAGTGGGTTGCCAGGAAAGGCTGCAAGCTCACAGTGCCCGGAGCACCTTTGCAGCTTCCTCCTGCAGCCCCTCCCACCCTGGAGACAGCTGCCTCTGGTTTAGGGGGGCAGGACCTGTGAAGGCCACACCCTAGAGCAGAGCCAGGCACCCCGGGGGACCGCAGCTTCTGGGACAGGGTAGAGGCAGGGGGTGGACAAAGGGTCTAATCAGTATTGACTCAAATCCCCTATTCAAGCCAGGAGGGCACTTACTAGACCACAAACATCTTTCTGTGATGGGCACCTACCCTCTCAGGCCTTCCCCTCTCGCCTCCTCCAGGAGAGAAAGGGTACAGTCCTGACCCAGCTAGGCACCCTGGCTCACCAGAGGCTAACAGCAGGCCAGGGTGGCAGGAACAGCATCCACACGGAGGCAGATGTGTGCGCCCTCAACACACTCATTACCCAGCTCCCTCTCCAGAGCACCTACCCAGGGGCAGCAGCCTCGCCAGGGACTCCAGGTCAGCACCCGGCTGGCAAACACCTTCCTCCTCACCTCCACTCCCAGAATGCTCTCTCTATACCCATTTCCCAAGCAGCTGAGATTTCACATAGCACAAAAGGGCGCGAGGGGTTGGGAATTCTGGGTGGGAGACTGCCCAGGGTTCAGGGGCACCAGGCAGCCCCTCCTCCCTGCACTTGGAGGAGGGGGCTTATGGAATGAGCAATGGTCTTTGTTCAGATCCCTTTTTTTCCATCACTCCTCTCCCTCTTCACCCAAGGAAGCAAACTTTGACCTCCTTCCCTCCTCTTCCCACAAGCTACAGGGTCCCCAGGCGGCCAGAAGTGGTGAGGGATAGGTAGTGAACGGTTGCTCGCAACGTTTCACTCCTGCCCACGCATCTGGCTCGGGTCTGGGCGGGAGGGCGGGCAAAGGGTGGGGAGAAACTTGAAAAGTGCTCCAGGGACTGGGGCCACTGGAAAAGGGGTTCGGGGAGCGGGAAGTGGGATGCATTTCCCGAAAGGTGATTGGCAGGTGAGGGGATGGCGGCCAGCGCTGCCCGCACCGATGTCCAAGCAGGAGATCCAGAAACCCATGCCGTCCGCCCGGGCCGATCCAGGAGCCGACCAGAAAGATGGAACTGGCATGATTCTTCTCTCCGCGACACAGAGCCGCTCCCCACCCTCCTCTCTTCCAGATCTAGAGTTGGTATTCTTCTTTCTTAAGTTGCCGCAATTTGAACCCATTATTTTGAGAGAAATGAGTGCTAGCATTGTGTGTGAGTAAGCGAGTGTGCGTGTGTGCGGCGATGGTGTTCCAAGTCTCCTTCCCAAGCCCCCTGCGTAACCAGCCAGCGGCGGTTCGCGTCCCTCCGCCCGCAGCCTCGCCGCCCGGCCCGGCTCGATTCGGCAGCGCGGGGGCCCGGCTCGCTCCGCGGCGCGCTCTCCCCGCCGGCCTCCAGCCCGCGCCCCGCTCGCCCCCCGCGTTCCCGGCTTCTCGTCGGCGACCGAACGCGCGGCCCCGCGCGGCCCCCCAGGCTCCGGCGGACAAGCTGCCCTCCCCGCCCTCAGGTACTCACCTAAAAAGAAGAGGAGGCAGAAGACGTTTGCCAAGATCATGTTAAATAAATCCCACAGTTTTTTGTGTCTTTCTCCCTTGGGTAAAAAAAAAAAATAACAACAACAATAATAATAGCCAAGCAGTGATAATCAGCCCCAAATCCAATGCGGAGATCCCAGCTAGTCCACCCGATGAAGATCCTGAGTCCTGCGATCCTCGCCTCTGGCTTGGGGGGTGGGGGGGGCAGGAGGGCGGTGGGCTGCCTCTCGACGCCCCCCTTGCCCACTAAAATCAAATATACACGTAAATGAGGGTATATCTGCTTTGCAAGCCGACAGCCTGGTCCTCGCTCTGTCCTCCCCTCCGCTGGTCCGGGAAGGCGCGAGTCCCCGCGAGTCCAATTCCCCTGCGCTTCCCAGGAGCGGACTGGGGAGGTGGGGAAGAGGCGATTTGAGAGTGAAGGGCTGAAAGGAAGCAGCGAAGGTGGGGGTCAGAATAAAATGCAAATAGGAGAGAAATCCACCGACGGTGTTAGCGCCAAGGAACAATCCAGTGGGAGCTTCGAGGACAAGAGCCCGGAGTCGCTTCTTTCGCACCCAGACGAAGAAAAGATTAAAAAAAAAAAAAAAAAAAAAAAAATCTGCCGCTAACCCTTGCTCGTCTCACTTTTTTCTAATGGAATTCCAGTGACTGTGTGTCTCTGCGTGCGTGTGTCTTTCTCTCTTCTCTCCCTCCCTCTCCTCTCCCTGGCTCTCGCTCTTTGCTCTCGCTCTCTCCAGCTCTCCCTCGCTCTCCTCTCTCCCTCCCCCTTCTCCCTCTCTCCCTGCTCCTCCCTCCGCCCGCCCCCTTCCCCCTTCGCAGCTCCCTCGCCGCGACTCTCGCGCCCGCGCCCCTCTTCTCCGCCCGGGGCTCGGCGCTCAGGCTCCCAGGCGGCTCGGGGCGAGGGAGCGCGGCGGAGCAGCGACACTCTGCAGCGGCGGCGGCGACACGGCGGTGGCGGTGGCGCCAGGGAACGCTGGACGAGAGGAGTGCTTCGCCGCTCACTCCCTCTGCTCGGCCGCCCGCCCTTCCCGGGACTGACCTGCTGCCTTGGCCGGAAACTGACCGGCTCCCCGAGCTACGGCTCAAACCCACCACAGCCTCCGCACCCTCCTCCTCCCCTCTCAGCGCGCCACCGTACCCCCCCACACACCCCTCGCCGCAGGCGGGCTGCACCCTCCAACCCCCACTGCCCCTGCCCCCGCCGCCTCGGCCCACGGGTCCCGGAGGCCTGGGGAGACTCAGCTGAGGCCGAAGGGCGTGGAGTGTCCAGGACACCCCAGCCATCCCGGGGACATGGGGGGAGGGGCGCTCGAAAATCCCCGGCTGGGCGGCCGGGGTCTGGGGAGGGGCTCCACCCTCCTTGGGCGGATGCGTTCTTGGCGCCGGGGAGTCGAAGCAGAGCTTCTCCCCGAAGGCGCAAGAGAAAAGAAGCCCCTCCAGCGCCAGCTCCCAGCGTCCCCGCGCAGCCTGCCTGCCCGGGTCTAGCCCCTAGCACGCATACACGTGTGCTCTCCACGCGGAGCTCGAGAACTTTCCCCACACGCCCCTGGCGCCCTCGGCCCCCTCACGCCCCGGCGTTGCAGCCCTTCGAGACTCCCCTTCCCCACTCCTCTCCCCTCCCCTGGTGCGGGAGGAAGGCCGCGATGCCCGGGCGCCCCGACCGCCTCCTCCGAGGCCGGCTGACCTGCCCGAGCCGCACCGGAAGGATCGGTCGGGGACTCGCACCCCACCCCGGCGGGAGCACCCGAGACCGACCGGGCCCAGGGCTCCCTGCCAAGCTCGGCGGCCCGCGCTCGGCGGCGGGCTGGGCTCCGAGAGCTCTCCCAAGGCAGCCGGCAGCTACCCGCTTCGGAGGCTCCGGGTGGGGTCCCCCTCCCCCAACCGAGAAGGGGGCGATTGATCCATCTGTCGATGGGCCGGGCTCACCGGCGTGTTTTAGTCACGGAATTTACAGTAAACGCCCAGAGGCACCAAAAAGGAAGCGTCTGGCTGGGAAAGGGCTGAAAGAGAGCTGAGGTTGCTGGCACGTTTCGGCAAGAGGGGGCGAGGCGGCGGGGCCGTGGACACGCGGGGGCACACGCCTACGCACGCCAGGCACCCCAGTTTCACTCTCCCTCCCGACACATTCTCAGGACGTTAGAGCTGCTTGCGTCCCTCGGTTTTGGTGCACACATTCCTGCATTCAGCTCCGCGCGCACCCCGTGTGCCGGGGTAGGGTACATCCAGTGCCTTGTAAACTTTCCGCGCTACCCAAAACCGGATCTGGGCCGGATCTAAGGTGTATTTGGTAGTGTCTTTTACCATGCATTTTTAAATGAACAAGACTCTATTAAAGAGTAAATGTTAGAAATCGACCTGGGCGCAAAGGGAGGGGTCACTCACAAAACCAGCAGCCTTCGCTAGTGGAAAAGCTAGAGGGAGCAACTTCCATCTTGCGGATTTAGGCGGGAACTCGTCTTCCCCAGCCCTGGAAGCACAGCGCGCGGGTCTCCCCCGAATGCCTCTCTTGTTTGGCTCATCCTGGCGCGTTGGCCGGAGCCCTATCTCCTCCCCATGCCACTGATTTATGCCCGAAGGAGGCTTAGCCCTAGCCAGTTAGTGCAAGACCAGCCCTAGGAAAGCCTGGGGAGAGGAGCTGGGGAAAGCCTCCTCCGGGCAGCCCTCCCTGACTTTGCTCCGGGCCTCTCCAGTTCTAGAAAAAGACTTCACATCTCACAAGGTCTCCCGGCTTCTTTTCCAAAATTCGGGAACTTAAAGAACCAACTTCAGAAAAGTATAGATGAAAGGATGACAAGCCGATAGGAATTATACAGCTGGGGCGTCTTGGACTGGAGGCTAGAGGTTGGCAGCCTGCTATAAATGGACTTCCTCACTCAGCTCCCCCACTTCAGGGCCTCCTGGTCACCCAAATACCCTCCACCATCCCCACACTCTGGTATCCGATGCAGCTTTTCCCTCTTCCAAGGGCTCTATTCCAGGCTCCCAAATTACCACATCCCTCTTTCTCCTCCAAAAATTTGTTAAACTGTCTTTTAACTCCAGTGGGTATACGAAGGACAACTCTGAAACATATGTGGACGCTTCGCCTGACCCCCTTTCAGGTGAAGGGGGCTGAGAAAGCAGCAATGGACACCCAAGAGTGGCTTCCACTGACTTATCTTGTTGGGTGGGGGGGGTTAGAATGTGGTAGCAAGAGGTGAGCGGCTGAGGCCTTTTAGGGACTTGGGGTCACCAGGCCTTCACAAGGACAGTGGACAACACCAGCCAGATCAACGTTTAGCTTGTTGTGGCTGTGGGGCACTCTGGCCTTGGGCCCTCTTTCCTCCCTATCTGTATAAGCTTCTCCCACTACAGCCTACCCTCTGCTGACCCCAGGCCTCAACTTGAGCTGCCCTTACATATGGCAGTCCAAGTGCCATACCATTATTTCCTGAGCATGTGCTGTATGTAAGGCTCCCCTCGGCCAGGATCTGCAGAGGAAATACAGATGAACACATATTAACCATGGGCAATTTAATCTATAAAATCTTTATAAAATGGGAATTTAAAAAATAAACCCTCAAAGAAATTATATGAGACACTGTACACAGAACAGCGAGTCGAATGTCTGGTTCATAGGAAGTTGTTCATAAAATGTCACCCCTTTCCTCTGGGATCTAGGAAAAGGATTGGGAACCTATGACAAGGCATAAAACTTAGTGCGAAATGAGAAGAGAAGATAAAAGGCTACAGGGATCCGAAGACTACTATGTAGAGTATGAGGGATAGGAGATCTTGCAAGAGGGAGTCATGGGAGAAAGGAGAGTCAGTAGGTGTGACCAAAAGCCCCTGGGGTTCACTGACACACTTTCACACACCCTCAGGTACTATATTCCTTCAGACCACCTGGAAGGGCCCATCCCAGCCATCCTGAGCTAACCAGCAGGTAAGCCTCCTGCCCACCCACCCACCTTGCCTGTCCCTCCACCATCAAAGATCCAGAAGTTATGATGTGCAAAGGGGAGGGGAAGAGAACACTTAGGCCTTTAGTTTCTTCCCTTTGCCTCATCTCTCTAGACCTACTCATCTTGTGGAGTGGATTCTCTGGAGGGCAAGAGCAGTAGCAGAGAGGGAATAAGGACTGGGGGAGGGGGGTGCAGCCCCACCGCAGTACACACACGTGCAGTACACACACATGTGCATGTACATACACGCACATGCTTACACACACACAGGCACATGCACACACGCATTAGCCACAGAGCTCAGCTGACCAGACCTGTGCTGCCCCCAGCAGAATCTCATCCCTTCCTTTCCTTCAGTGAAGGGAAGAAGGCTGAGTGAGTGTTCCCTTGCCCTGGAGATAAAAACCAACCAGGAATAAAAAGAAGGTGCCAGCTAAGACATGTCAGAAACCACCATGGGACAGCAGCCCACCAGAGTCTCCTGCAATCAATCAACCAGCACAGACTTATTGGACCCCTTTTCTGTCCCAGCACAGCATCAGAACTGCCCCTGCCCGGGAAACATTTACAGACAGAGTTACATGCACATGCATGTACCCATGAAAATAGTGAGCAACCCAAAGGCACACTGGGGTCAAGTAGGAGAAAAGAAGAGTACCACTGGATTTCAGGACTTGCTGGGGAGGCAGGATTCCAGCTGGACCTGGAAGGATGGGTAGAATTTGGCTGCAACAGAGGAGAGAGCTCTGAGAAGGGGACAGCATAGGTAAACACACAGTGGTAAGAAAGGTTTGAGAAACAGTTCAAGAGTGAGAAGGAACCATGGGCACAGGTCGGCACGGGCTAATGGAAGAAGATCTGGAAGGTCCCATTGGGATGGACAGTGGAGGACCAAGCTAGCGAAGGCTTTGGACTTGCTCCCCTAGAAGCCACCGAAAGTTTCTGAACAGACAAGTGACATGACGAAAATGGTATTTTCGGAAGATTGATCCGACAACTCTGTGAAGGATGGAGACAGGAGAACAGTTAGGAGGCAATTATAACAGTCTCACCCAAGGTAAGGAGGACCTAAAACGGGAGGAGGTGGCGGTGGGCGTGGCGGAGGTGATGGTGGGCATGGAGAAGAAGGTAGTGGTGGGCGTGACAGGAGGTGACGGTGGGCGTGGACAAGGAGGCGGTGGTGGGCGTGGCGGGAAGTGACGGTGGGAGTGGACAGAAAGCAGTGGTGGGCAGGGATAGGAGGAGGTGGGCGTGGAGAAGGGGGGTGGGTGTGGCAGGAGGTGATGGTGGGTGTGGACAAGGAGGTGGTGGTGGGCGTGGCGGGAGGTGACGGTGGGCGTGGACAGAAAGCAGTGGTGGGCAGGGATAGGAGGGCGTGGAGAAAGAGGCGGTCGTAGGTGTGGACAGGAAAAGGCGTCAGAGGCAGTATCAAGATAAACCTGCAAGCCGTTGGTGACAGATTGATCACAGAGGCCTGGGAGGGGGGGAAATTGCCTCCTACTCAGACAGTGGTCAAGCCAGGATAGGGTGACCAGCCCTGACTTCTCAGGCTTTGCCATTGGAAAAAATAAAGCAACCAGCTTTATGGCAAGATACATGCATGCTGTTATTTCTTTCATTCTTATAATAACTCTGTGGGGTAGGTACTATTAACAGCCCCATTTATAAATGAGAAACCTGAGACAAGAAAAGTGATTTAACTCTGCTAAAGTCATATTTTAAGTGGCAGAATCATGATTCGAACTCTGGCAATTGGGATCCAGGGTTCCTCCCTGGTAACCTATGTGTCCTAAATAAATAAGCAAAGTGATGGCCCTCCAGCCTGTAACTTTTCATGTCCCGGTTAGCATCTTAAATACTCCCTTTCTCCCTGCCCTGCCCAGCAACCAATGTGAAGACATTGTAAAAACTGAAATTTCTTTTTTCTTTTTCCTGTGGTCCTTGTCTCGCCTCATTCTTGGAGTTCAAGTAGAGAGCCTAGCAAGGATCCTGTCCAACATGGCGAAGCTGCACAGTGCCCAGCTCATCCATGGGCTTTCCCAGCCCTGTTCCAGCCCTCTGTCTCCCTCATAATGGCAGGCTGAACACCCTTACCAACACTCCCTCCCCACAGGGCCACTCCAGATCCCTGAGGCCCAGCCTAGAAGGAGAGAACTAGTCTGGGAATGGAGACCAGCAGGGATTTAACTAAACCATCTGATCCCCAAGAGTGAACAGGGCTGCTGGGCAGGGTGGGTGGGATCAGGCTAGGAGAGAAGAAATGCATACTGCAAGGGGTGGGGGGGGAGGGTTGGCATTGATTTCGGTCAGTGTTCTCTGTGCTTCATCATTGTCTTTAGAGGTAGGCACCGCAGGAGGTGAGAATCTGGCTTTACTTAGACTCTCCCCAGGGCATCAGAGACCTCTCTGCAGCCCCACCCATGCCAGGGAGTCCCCAAGCCCCGGGGTAGCCCTTTAGAGAGGGAGGAAGCTGCTGCCGCTGCAGGGATGCAAGAATGCAGGAATGCAGATGGGACGTTACTCCTAGAGCTATCAGAACCACCTTATGTGGCTATAGCACCTCAGAGTTTCATGGCCTTCTCCTCCCCGATCTGGAAGCCCTTACAGCATCTCTGGGAAGGGGGCGTGGCAGGATTGGCTTCCCTTCCAAGCAAACCAACTCAGGCTTGAAGAGGTCCCACGCTGTGGCCAAGGTCACAAAGCAGTAGGCAAGTGGCAGAGCCAGGACTCAAAAGTAGGTCCTCCCACACTCTTGTCTAGCGAGATTTCCCCTTCTAACACAGAAACCAAGCATGCATCCTGCCAGGGTGCTAGGCCTCTCCGCTGCTTTCTCCCACATAGGAGATCATGGAGGAGAGGGAGAAGGCAGCCAATAATTTTTGGCAGTGCCTTTCTTTCATCCAGGACAGGTCTAGGAAGGACTGTTTCTCTAAACTGCTCTTTCACCTGAAGTCACAGATATCCTGAGAAAACTGCAAAACCCCATTTCTCCTCTGCCCCCTTCACAGCTCCCCAATGGCAGCATGAGCTGAGCTGGTAAATGGCCCTTCTGAGCTACTGTCAGCTTAAAATATCCCAGCTCACTGTCAAGCCGCCTCCCCAACGGCCCTGACTGCGAAGCTTGCCGCCCGCCCGTGTTGGCACCATCCAGGCCACGGCCCAGAGTTGTCCTGGTGCCAGCACTGTGCTTGGCAGACCCCAGCTGCCTGGAGCAACCCCACAGCCTCTCCTGAGCATGCACACTCTCCCCAGCTCTCAGGCACTGGCAATCTGCCAGGTTACCAAAGGTCAGAGGCAGAATCCAGGGAGGGGGCAGTGACTGCTTCTGCTAAGCTGTGGGGAGCCGGCTCCTGCTGCCTGGTGCCCCCCAGGAGAGCTCTCAGACCCAGCAGCTCCCCACAGGGACTGTCTTTATTTAGCCAAGCCTGGCAAAGTGGGTGGAGCACCAGAGCTAGGTCTGAGATGGACTGTCACTTAAAGGTCTCCAGGGAGCTGGAAGGCAACTCACAAGGGGCTCTGGACAGAAAACAGGGAGCAGAATGTCCCTCTCTGACCAGACATGCCTTCCCTGGACCCAACAGAGAGTTTAGACAGATGAGCACATTTACCTTTATGGCCCACCTTCCTCACCCTGACCTCTCATCCTGGGAACTTCTTTTCCCACCCTCCAAAATGTTCTCTCCTTACCTCCACCATCCCCATGCACTATGCTTTCCTACTATCCTCTCTCTTGCCCCAGTAGGAAAGTCTGAAACGATGCTACTCCCAAGGGGAGGGGCAGTGTTTAATCCAAAAGAATGAAGTGCTAATGGTAGAATTTCAATCATCATGAGCCTTCAGGCTCTCAGGGTTGAAGGAACCTTGCAGGACAAGAATAAAGAGCCAACAAATGCATAGCACTCAACAGCTTACAAAGATTTTTTTCTGTAAATTCATCTCCCTTGTGCTCCCCCTGTCTCTGAGGTGGGCATTTCTCAGATAAAAAAACTTGAAGTCAAGACATCAAGTGACTTATCCATGATCACATAGTGAGTTGCTGACCTTGGACTTGAACCCAGACCCAATTGATTCCAAATTTCCTATTTGTGAGGTGGCCTCTGCTCAAACACTTCAGTAAAATAAAAATAAAGGACTTTTTAGTTGTAAAAACGAAGACAATTTCGCAGAAACAGTCACTATGCTTTGGGGTCGCCATGGTGAGTTCTGGGGGCCCCCTTCCCCATCTGCTTCAGGAGTGAGCCGCGCACACCTGGTGCACTGCTTGGGACAGCTCTGGCTATTCCTGTGGCCTGGAGCTCCGTGGTAAAGAGGACTATCCCCTTTCCACAGATGTGAAAGCCAAGGCCTCCAAAGCTCAGCACTTACCACACTCTACTGAAAATGCCTGTTTTCTTGTCTATACTCCTCACCCCACTCAAAGCTCTATGCAGACTGGACCCACATCTTCTTCATCCCCATATGGTCAGAGGCTGGTGCGTAATCAGTGTTCAGGTAAGTACTTGTTGAATGAATGAATGAATGAATGATGTCCCTTCCCTGACCTAAGCTCAGCACAGAGGCTCAGACCTGGAATCGCTGACCTGGGTCAAAGCCCTTCTTTTTCTGGACTATTGGTGGACTCACTGGGGTCTAACTGACCCATATAGAATGCTTCTCTTTCCTCCCATTCTGTTCTCCTTAGGAAGAACTGATAAATCTGACCGAAGGACTTCTTTGCCATTTAAGTTCAATTCAAGCTAGATTAGCTTATACTCTTCACTTTAAAGTCTAATTCCATAAAGACTTAGTACATTAACAGTTCATTAGAATTCCTGATCGACACAATGAACTGCCTGGCTCTCACTTATTAGCATGTAATCCCCCACCCCCTGCACTTCAGCCCAGCGACCCCAATAATATTTACTCTGAAGAAATGAAGCAGCTACAACCTCGGTTCTCCCCAAAACTGGCCCCCCCCAAAGTGGGTGATGAAGACACAGCCCGCAGAGAATGGGCAACGGTGCCAGGAACACGGGTCTCTCCCAAGAAAGGGTTTCTGAACAGAGGAAAGAGTAGAGCTGGTCTGTGCCCTTCCACAGGTCACGCTTCCATACTCCGAGCCCCAGCGTGCACCCTGTCGGGGAGGGGGGCCTCCACTCTCCAACCTTGCCTTCCACCAGACTGACCTGCTCTCCCACTTCCTTTCAGCCAGCTGCCACTTCAGAAGGCAGTCTGATAAACAGATCCTAAGCCAAGTGATAATCCATGCATTTTAAGGTTGTCGGTGTGTTGCATTTTCCAGAACTAGCAAAACTGATAACAGTCTTTATGTGTGATCAATCCTGATCAATCAATCGTTGAATTCTTCAATACCTTCTTGGTACTCCTCTCTGACACATACACATTTTAAAGAAATATGAACAGAGAGACAGGGCCTTAAAGCAAGGTAATGGTTCTCTAATGGTGGAAATCAGGCACCAGGAGAAAGGGATTCAAGTGAGATCCGAGGAGGCAAATCTGCTTCGTTCATGCACTACTCCCCTCTCCTAACCACGGCAGATACTGTTAATTCATCGCAGCTACAACCTCTCAGTGCAGCGCTCCAGGCTGCCATAACCAGTCACTTGCAGTGGGGACGCAAGTTCATCTAATCCATCTGCAAGTGTCGCTTGATGAATTCTCAGTGCCCTCCGGTCCTCAGATCTGGGCTTCTGGGAGGTGTCTGGGAAGCTGCTCCCTTCACCCTTCAAATCACACTATTGCTGACCCCACGGTACCCAGCCGTGCCAGGAGTGTCCAGTGGGCGTGTCAAAGGGCTTCTCAAAAGAGAGAGACCTTTCCACTCCCCAAAGGAGGACAGGGAACGAGTCTGTTGGAAGAGACCTACTGGGCCAAGAAAAACAACTGGCCCCTTTTGGAATCTGATGCCTAATTAAAACCGATCCCTGCCCCAGAGAAGCTTCTCCCTGCCATCAGCCCTGAGGGCGAGGGCATCTCTTCCCTAGGTGCGGTTCGAAGCCCCTGCCAGACCACCACACCCGGATGCTCCATCCGTCTGCTCCCTGGATGGGATTCAGGCCACCAGAGGATGAGAAAGGGCCGCCCCTCTGCCCCCCTACCCTGGGGAGGAGCTAGGAATAGGGGAGGCCCCATGGCTGATGTTCTGTTGGCCAATGAGTGTTCTGGGAGCGCTTAAATGGACTGCACAGGTGCGACAATGAGCCAGCCACACATAATATCACCTGCTTGGCAGCTAACCCAGCCCCGCGCATTTCCCCAGGGGTAGGAGACAGACACCACGTGAACCCCAGCGGATGCACGCAGCTGGAGGGCGGGCACGTTCCCCACCCTGCACACCCCCGTCACAGATCTGTCCCTTCAGAATTCAAGTTGCAGCTTCCTTTCCCGCCTCCCTTTCCCTGCGGGTTCCTTCCCATTTTTTCACGGGGGCACCGAGGGGCACCGAATTGAGCACCGACTACGCTCCAGGCACCGTCCTAGTGCTGAGGATATGGCAGACAAGGCCTCCTCCCGCAGGGAGCTCCTGTCCCTGTCCTCTCAGCATCCCTCCTTAGTCCAGCCTGGCCCTTCTCCAGCTTCTAACCTCCCCCCACCTGGGGCTCCCCACTGGCCTTTAGAAATAGAAAATGCAAACATAATGGGAATGCCCCCCCAAAGCACCCTGGCAATATCTCATTCAGGCCTCAAAATGGCCTGTGCAGTCAACGGGCTGTGATTATTAGTCGTGAAGCTGGGGCCCACGGCTGGCTGTGCTACTTACTAGCTGCATGACCTCGGGCCAGTCCCCTAACCTAGCCGCACCTCAAGAAAACAGTGATGATAGGCCTACACTGCCCACACACAGCTGTGGCTCGCTCAGCCAGCATTTAGGCACCTGCTGTAGTAGACACTGACACACAAACTCGACAAACGCTGTCTTGAGTAAGACAGTATCGAGGAACTTCCAACCTGGTTGTGGAAGGCAGATGTTAGAACAAAGAAGTGTAACACCGTTTGGAAGCTAAACACTGGTAGAATTAGAGCACAGTAGGGAGAGGGATTGATTAAAACCTGGATGGGCGGCGTAGCAGTGGGGATTTAAGGAAGTCATTACATAAAGAATTAACATTTCCTGAGCTCTTGCCAGGGGCCAATTCCCATATATGTAATTGCTCCTAGGATGGAAATGATGGTGCGAACCTGCTCTATAGTAAACTGTGGAAAGCTGTCCAGTGAAAGCTATTAGTTTTACCGTTAAGATAAAATGTCAGACCTCAGTCGACCAAAATGGGTTGTATTAGTTAAGCTAGGCTAAGCTACAGCAGAAAACACCTGCAGGGTCCCCGAGGCTTACACTACAAAGGTTTCTTTCTTCTTCACACAACATGCTCAGCTCAAGTTTGCAGGGAGCACTGCTCCACACGGTCACTCAGGGATCCAGACTGAGGGACGCGCTATCACTTCATGGCTGCTCCTCCTGGAACAGCCACTGAGGCAGGAGCAGAGAGAGCTGGAGTGTAGACAGCTGACCAGAGTCATCCATGTCACCTTCACCCGTGGCCCATTGGCCAGAACCATGACGTGGTCCTGTCTGACAGCAGTGGGACTGGCAGATGTGGAGAAAGAGATGGAAGGTGTGGTGGGCATCAATGTCTCCATCATGGGGGCCGAAGAAAAACTCTGCCTCCCGCAAAACCCATTTAAGTATCTCGTAGAAAAGACTTTTGTCAACTGTAAACCCTTCTGCTGTTACAAGACCAAAGAATATCTGTGAATTAGATGTCTCCTAGGGATGAGTTGAGGGACCAAAGGGAGGTCACACCTGCCGGGTGGAGGGCAAAGCAGGACGGGTTCCTTATCCCCTGAGGAGACTTGCCGACACAGCTGAAACAGCCCCAGCCGGTCCCACTAGATGCAGGCCTCCTTTGCCTCTTCCTCTGGTCCCACACTCCCTTTGGCAGCTCTGCCACAGCTTCATATTTGTTTATTTTTCCTGCCGGGGTTTTTGCAGTATTTCTCCTAAGTGGGACAGCTACATCAATAAGTTCCATTGCATCACGAGCGTGATTGAAGAGCAGAGGGCTGGCTCGCTGGCTGGGGCTTCTGGTCTGATGCACAAGGCGCTATCTCTCACACACACACCCTCCACCACGGCAGTCCGGCCCCTTCTGCCCTCTTCAGCCCTTTTCCTTGCCTCCGGCCGCCAATTCTGTTCTGCTCCAGGACCCCTGCTCCAGCCTGCTGGGTCCACACACCCATCTCCCAGGGCCCCCACCCCAGGTCTTACCCTCCTCCAGCCCAGAGCTTTCACTCAAGACCCTGCTTCCACCTAGAATATCCTTTCGCCATCCCTGCCTGTCAAAATCCTCCCCAGATACACACAAAAATGTCAACAGCAGTTATCTCTGGCTGATGAGATTACAGATTATCTTTATCTTCTTCTTTCCAATTTTCTCTATTTGGAGATTGGGGGGAATGAGTGCATGTTATTTTTATAATCAGAAAAACACAATGAAGTCATGCTTCAAGTCCCTGCCCTCCTGCAAGGCTCCCCCTCACCTCGGCTGACACTTCTTTTTCTCCTCTGAAATTCTGTGGCTCTTGGCCTGATCACAGACTGCTTTGTACTCTAGTGAGTTTGCTGTGTATGAATGTCTGATATCCACAAATTGCAAGCGCCGGGAGAGCAGGGCCCCATTATTCACATCTGCCCTACCCTGCATAGTCCTTGCATATACTATGGCTCCAGGCAGATACTAAGTTATGAGTGACACTTCCCAAATCCCGGGCTTCTAGGGATGGTCCCAGTATAACTCACATTGGCTTGGGGAAGTGGAATCATAGGAAGTTAGAATGAAGGGCCCTTGGAGTGTATATAACTGAATGCCCTGCATCTATTCAGACCGTTTCTGACATTTCATTTGCCCACTAATAGGGTTTTATTACTCCCACTATGTGAGCAGCCAAACTAAGCCTAGAGAGGCAAAGCAATTTGGCCCAAAAGTCCAGAACCCACATCTCCTGTTGCCCAGCCCATGCCTTAACCACTAAACCACAGCTGCCATTCCAAGACCTTATTAATAGTCATTTCTCCCCCCAAGTCAGCAGCTGGACATGGCTTGCCAGGTTAATAATTTGTTCATTAGGCACCTAATGAATTACTTGTTAATTGCTAACTTGATGAACAGCCAGCAGTCCCCATCTGCCTGGAGAAATGGCAGCGAACAACCGCACAAGGGCCAGCCAAGCCCCAGCCGCCGGAGAGCAGGAACTTTCGGTCTGAGCATGGTGGCAACAGCTCCCAGGAGACAAGCCTGTCCTGGCCAGCACCCTGAGCACTGGCAGGACACTGTTTCTGGGCCTGGAAGTCCCCTGCAAAGGTCCAGAGCAGCCCGGATTTGCCTCCCCTGAACCGTTCTGGCCCCCGCCCTACAAAACCTCCCCTCATGATTCCCTTTCAGTTTTATTTTCTCTGTGCTCCCACCACTGGAAGTTAGCACCACTCAATTTAAACCTCACCTATACACATAGAATTAGATGCCGTTGTGTTTTCTCTGAGTGCCAGGCTTCTCTCCCCATCTTGAAGGCAGCGACGATATCTTCTCAGACTTTAAGCTTGCCGAGGGTGCAAACCAC
Organism: Neomonachus schauinslandi; assembly: GCF_002201575.2. Taxonomy (NCBI): domain Eukaryota; kingdom Metazoa; phylum Chordata; class Mammalia; order Carnivora; family Phocidae; genus Neomonachus; species Neomonachus schauinslandi. Next base: position 43,375,585 of record NC_058404.1, read on the forward strand.
CTCTTTCTTCTTCATGCTGGTGTCTCCTGGCCGCCTAGTGCCCAGCTCACTGAGTATTCATTAAAGGCGTGAATACTTTGTCCTTTTCTTTGTAAATCTACATTAGTCTGCTCAGGCTGCCAGAACAAAATGCCACAGACTACGAGGCTTAAGCAACAGGCATTGATTCTCTCAAGCTCTGGGGGCTGGAAGTTCAAGATCAAGGTGCTGGCTGGGTTGGCTCCTGACCAGGCCTCCCTGCTTGGTTTGCAGGTGGCCACCTTCTCCCTCTGTCCTCACACGGTCTTCCCTCTGCGTGTGAGAATCTCTGGTATCTCTGTGTGTGACCAACTGTCCTCTTCTTAATTGGATGCGGGCCCACCCTAACGGCCTCATTGTAACTTAATTACCTCTTTAAAGACTTTATTTCCAAAAAAAAAAAGACTTTATTTCCAAATACAGTCACATTCTGAGGCCCTGAGCGTTAGGGCTTCGCACAAGAAGTTGGGGAGGGGGGGGCGGTGACACAATTCAGCCCCTAACAACTCTCCCTTCATAATGCCTACCTCCATGCCAGGCACATATTAAATATTTCACACGTGCCCCAAAGTTGATAGGCATTCTGTTTTCTCCGGGGAAGGGCTCATCTCTGTGGCCTGGGCTCCCAATCCTGCAGAGGCCCCTAAAAGACTCTAGGGCGGAGTGTTCAAGGCGAAAAACCCTTTGGTGCTGTCGGCTCCGAAATCCTAACAGCTCTGTTAGTTTCGAAATCCTTTCAGAGCAGCACTGAACAGAGAGGATGATTGTTGATATTTGCATAGCAATTTTGTTTTATCAGAGCACGTTCCCATTTCATGGTGTCCATCGTAGGGACAAAGAATTGAATTAAGGACTTTCCCGATCAAGCTAAGCCCAGTGTGACTTTCCCTCCCAGGGTCCTTCCTTTCGAGCCCCAGTAGGACTGGCCTTGGTCATTTTCTTCTCTGTGTCTGCACACCCAGGCCGGGGCCAAGGCACAGAGGGAGGCTCGGGGAGGTTTGGCCTGAATGATAAGGGAGCTGCCAGGAAAGCCTCCACAGGGAGCAGCAAGAGGCTGAAGACTCAGAACTGACCACCCCCCTCACCAAGTACCCCCCTGGCAAAACAAGCCTTAGGGCCCAGCAGATGGCTGGCTTTGGTATCTGAGGATCCCCCCGCCCCCACCCCCACAGCCCAGCTTTTCAGTTAAGGCCCTGAAGGCCAAGGTTAAATTGAAAATGAGTCTGGGAAATAATATATCTATTATCACTTTCACACTGCTCCCAGGAACGATAAGGAAAACGTGTTTACAGTACAATCGCAAAATGATTTCACATATTATTTATTTTTATCCTTTATATCACAGGTATTTTTAGAAGCCGCCTCAAATCCACTGTGGAATGAAACAGGGTATGAATTTTAAAAAATACACTATTTCATGTCATCCTCAGAACAATGCTTCAAAGTGGATTTAGAAGGGTATCATTATACCCATTTGACAGATGAATAAAGCAAGACAGAGAGAGGTCGAGTATTTGCCCAAAGTCATTCAGGGAGCAGATTCATAAACCGGACCTTCACTCACACTCCAGTCCACTTCCCTGGAGTCACTGGATTGGTGTGGGAGGAACCCTGAGGAACAGACCTGGAGAACTCCCTTCTGAGGGCAGGACGGAAGAGAAAGGTCAGCAGGAGCAGTTCCCAGATTCTGGCGGCAGCTCTATCTTCTTTAGCAGACAGCACTTTTAAACAATTTGCATCTGAATGATTTCAGCTGTGGGGCAGACTCCCCAGCCCCACGGGCCCCACCATGCCCTGCCATATCAATCCCCCGCTGTCCCAGTCCACATTGCCATCAGGACGCTCAGTGCCTTTGGAATTTGCAACCCATTTGATCTGTGAACAGCATCCTTGCAATGGGCTTCCTGGGGCAGCGTCACGGATGTCAGGGGTGGGAGAGAACTTCAGGTATGCTACAGGGCTCAGGAAGGGGAGTAGGGGGACAGCAAATGCAAACTGCATGCCCCTCCTCACCCAGCAACATAATTCTGCCAAGGTCAGGCAGACTCTGCACCCAGTGCCTTAAGCCCCAGATGCTGCTTCTCCTACAGTCCTGGGCATAAGCGGACCCCACAATTGTTATCCTCCTGATCATCCTCTAATATGTGGTATGCAATAGGCACAGAAGTAACAAACCACGGTCCCTCACCCGCTCAGCTCGAAAAGGAGAATTTGTGAGCCCCAAGGTCTCCCTCGAAAGCCAAATACAAAAGGCACATAGCAGATGACACCCCCCCCCGCCCCCCGCTGATGAGCACAGGTCCCCAAACCCAAACAGGCCCCTGTCGCTATCCATTACTCTGGACTCAGGGAGTGGAAATGAGCCACAACATGGGGTCTTGTCCACATGTCCTCACCAGGTATGTCTGTCTCTAGCTTGGGTATAGTCAGCCTCCCCCTTTCCCCACCTCCCCTAATTGGTCTAGAACCTTAAACTTCCTTTGTCCCGTACTGATGTCCCTAGTCTCTTCAAGTCCCTCCCTCCCCAGGCAGAGTCCTTCCTGGGCATGTGCTGCCCGCATAGATCAAAATCTACAACCACTTGGTGCCAGCTCCTTGGCTCACTGAGGATCCAAAAGGAATGGGCTCTAGGGGAGCAGGAACACGGCACACGGGACTGGGGGAACGGAAGCATCGAAGGAGCTGTCACTCAGAGACCCAGTCTCACCAGGACCGGAGCAGTGCCAAGGACCCAGGAGAATGCCATCCCCGGAGTGGGCTATGGGCCCTGGACCGAGCAGATGGCAATGGTGGGAGTGTCAGATGCAGAGGCCTGATTCTCAGGGACTCTGGCTAAAAGAGGAGGTGGTGCGGGACCAAGGCTCAGTTCTCGGAAAGAAGCCGTGGGAATGAGGTGAGAGACGCCCTGAGGCGCACCTAGTGCAGCTCATGCCCTGGGTACCAGGCTTGGGGACTGAGAGGAGCCCTGGCAAGCAAACAACCCCCGGGGGAGAAGAGGGACCTGGAAAGCCACCCGGCCCCCCTCCGGACATCAGGGGAGGGGGCTGCCTCTTGATAGCCTTGCCGAAATACTTGACACTCCTGCCCTCTCTGGGAAATCCATTTTCAAATCCCACTGGCTTTGGGGACAGGACTGTGACTGGCCTCTCCCGGGCCCCAAGAGAGAGATGGAGCAGGATGCCGAGAGCAGGAAAGTCCCAAACCCTCAGCAGGGCCAGGACAGAGGACACCCTTGCAGCCACGTCCTTGGAAGTCGCTAGGGCCCCCATGGAGCAACCTCCCGGCAGCGTCCTCCAGGACAGTGCACTCTCTGCCTCTCACCTCCCCCAGAGCAGAAGCCAGAGCTGGCCTCCTTCGGAGGTGGCCTCATAGGGGCTGAGGTTGGGGGTGGGTCTCCCCACGGCTCCAACCCTGTCTAAGGTCTCAAGCCAGAAGACCTTTACTTTCTGCTTTTCCAGCTCTTAGAAGACTTGGGGCAGGTTTTCCCAGGCTGGATCATACCAACAGTTGAGTGTCCCGCCCAGGATAAAATCCCAAAACATCTCTCCCTGGCAACCACTAACCAAACTCACCGTCAGGGGCCCAGGAATGTGGAGTATCCCCAGTCCTCCATCCACCTGGAGCACCTGTGGGTTTGGGGAGTAGCTCTTATCTCCATCTTGCATAAGCTTTATATTCCCAAAGTTCTGGGCCTTGCCAAGGGCTCTTCAAATGCCAGTGACCCTGAGGACCTCCTGCATACAAGCCTCCCCTCCCTCCCCACAGGCTGTCCTAACAGCTAGTTTCTGCAGGACTGAATGGAGATCTACTCCACCCACATCCGAGGGCACTCATCGCAGAGTCTGGCTTAGTTTTTCTCGTGTTTTGTTTTCTTTAACTTTTTAAAAAAATTATTATAGGTTCATAAGAAGTTGTAAAAAATAGTATACAGATCCACCTCCTAGACCCTTCATGCAGTTTCCCTGAATGTTACATTTTATATAACTATACTACAATAGCAAAACCAGGAAACTGACGAGGTACAGTGGCACAATGTGTGTATATAGTTCCCTGCCATTTTCTCTCACGTGTGTTGATTCATATAACCAGCCCTGCGATCAAGATACAGAACTGTTCCATCACCACAAAGGTCTCCTCCTCCTCCCCCTCAGATACCCTCCCACCCAGCTCTTTCCTCCCTACCCTCAGGCTGTCACTCATCTGTTTTCCATCTCGAGAAGCGTGTCATTTCCAGTCTTTGCCCCCCACAGGGCTAGTGGGCATGGAAAGCCCCTTCAGGGACTGGGCAAACCCCAGCTGAGAAGAGAATTGACCAGGGTGGCAGGCCTGGGACAGAAGTGACTCAAGGCACAAGGAGCCCAGCCTCACTTGGATTCAGACAACCCACATACCTGGAGCCTGTGTGCTGCAGATCAGTCCTCCTCTGCGCATGTCGGGCCCGCTTGTCCCCTTCTGCTTCCGTGCCTGTTACTGCCCTGAAGAGCATCCCTACCTGCCGGATCCACACTCCCTAGTGAGCTCCATAAAGCAGCCTGCTCTCTGCTGCCCCCACCAGGCAGTTTCTGCTCAATGTATCCCCGCCACCCAATTTTAATTTGAAATCCTGCTTCCCCATACTGTACCTACATAATTCATTTTTATTACCTAAATATAGGGCTTAATATCTGTCCCTATTAAATTTCATCTTGTTTGTTTCAGGCATCATTTCAGCTTATCAGGATGTTTTCAAGCCCTCAGCTCTTTCCCTGGACCTCAATTATCCCTTCTAACTGTCATCTAAAAATTTAATAATCCTGCTCTCTGTGTCTTCACCCACATCATCAATGAAATCATTGAACTGAAGAGGGTTTAGGGCTGAGTTCTATGGCACCATACTAGGAGTCTCACTTCTTGCCTGAGATTTGAGATTTAAGCCATCCCCTTTAGGGACACTATGGGCCCACCCAAGGGCACTACCAACAGAAGATCATTTTTTATCATTTCTTCACAAGGCTGCCATTAGTGATTTTACACTTGTGAGTTCAAAGATTGACCAGCCCAAGTAGCTAGGTCTCATCAGCCTCTACATATAAAATGTGGTCACATTTCCTTTCATGCCCAAGTTAGTATGGCTCTGAGTCCTCACCCACTTAACCAAGGGTCTGATTCCCAAAGATTACCAAGAATTCCCAGGGTTGTATACACTTGTCTAAAACTCAACCCTCCTTGAGGTTACCTGGCTGCTACCTGCAAAGAAAACAGAAACTTGGAGGCTAGGTCCTCTTACTGGTCTTGCCATAGATGTCTGTCTACCTTGCAGGGGCCATGATGGCTCTCCAAGGTGAGAGAGAGGGTACCACATCGACTCAGGACCCAAGTCTTTCACTGTTAATGGGAAGTCCAAAGCTTTTTCCAGGCCCTCAGTGTTCTAAATTTGCCCTCGGCCACTGTGGAATCCAGAGCCACCTCCCCGCCCCACCCCAACGTACATCCCCCTGCCTCGTGCTAATGGTCTTGGAGGCCTGGGCCCGGGCAGGACTCCCCCTTATCTACTGGTGAGGTCCCCCCAGGGAGCCATGCTGCTCTTGCCTGCCTGTGTGCCTTAGATGCAGCCATCCAATGTGGCAACGTGGCAATGGGGTCCCCTTCCCCAGTCTCTGCGGGGACCACCGCCCTCTTGTGTATGTTCAGGATAAAAACAGAGGCTTGTGAGAGGGAGAGCCTACAAGGCCACCCACCCCGCAGTACCTAAGTCCCATGGACACATGGACAATTCTGGGAGAAGGGTAACTCTCACCCACCACCCTCCACCCTCCGCTGAGCAGAAGTGCCCTGCCACACTGTTATCAATCTAACAGCTGTCAAAAAGAAGGAAAGGAGGTGGGTTGAGCTGCTTTGTTCTAAGTGAACTCATGCTGGCTTCTAGCAATCACCTTTCTTTTCCAAGAACTCACAAATCATCAGTTTCAGTCATCTGTTTTGGAATTTTGCCAAGAATCAACATTGAAATTACTGAATAATCTTTTCCAGAATCAGGAAAGTTTCCAGACTATCTGGGCCTGATGAATGAGTAAGATCTTTAAGTGGAGGCCAGGCTTCTCCAAGCCCCACCAGCTGTTCCTTGCCCCTCACTCACCATCATGGTCACACACACGCAGAAGGCATCCCCCTCAGGACTACACAGAGAGGACCCGCAACCCCTCTAAACATGGACCTGCCATCCAGTACAAAGACACCCAAAGTCAACATCCCCGACTCTTCCCCACCTTTTCTTTTTGCCTCATTCAGAATTGCTCTGTCCCCTCGCCCCTCCCCAGGAGGTAATAGACATCGTCTTCATAGCTCTGTAATTGTGACCGGCTGAGTAGCCATGTGATCGCAGGGAAAGGGGAGCCAGGCACGCGGAAGGTGCTCGGCAGGCTCTGACCCATGCTGCAAACACACCTCCATCTGTCAGTGGCGGCGCTCCCTGTGTGGGGAGTTGATGGAGCGTTGACTGCCAGTTCGCTAACGTCCTTGTCTGCGGACGCTGCAAAGACACGGTTTTCCGTGGAGGAATTCTAAGGCTTAGACTCAAGTCTTCTCAGAATTATAGTAATTAAAGTTGAGAAGAGCATCACGCCAGAGCCCCTCCTTAACCTGTCATTTCTGGGCTAACGACAGGACTTCAACTTCAAGGTCACGCTGTCCTCTCAGATGCCCTCCCTCTTTCCTTCCTGCCCATTCTCTCTTCTCCAAGCCCCGCCTCACCCAGGGAAGAGCCCAAGCTTCCCTAGCCACAAAGGAAAGGCAAACCAGGTCCCCTGGGAAAGCAGGCACCTTCGAAACGCAGCTCAGGGGAGCCAGTTGGGTCTTACTGGGCTCATTCATCTAGGCCTTGTGGGGGGTGGGGGCTGGGTCAGAGACAACATCAGAACTGGAAGAGAGGCAAACCAAGAAACAGACTCTGAACTACAGGAAACAAGCTGATGGTTACTGGAGGGGAGGTGGGTGGAGGGATGGGTGACACAGGGTATGGGCATTAAGGAGTGCATTTGTTGTGATAAGCACTGGGTGTTGGATGGAAGTGATGGATCGCTAGATCCTACACCTGAAACCAATATAACACAATATATTAACTAACCAGAATTTAAATAAAAACTTGGAGGGGGGGGGAGGAAAAGAACAGCAACTGTGAGCTGCAGGATACCAGACACATACCCTAGTCTAACCTAACCCTGACTTCACCGCTAACCCCTAACCCTAACCAGTGCCATAACACTAACCCTAAACCTCACACTCTGGAGAAAACTCTTAACTGCAGGTTACCAGGCACATAGCTACACCCTAACCCTGACCCTGACCCTGACCCTCATGGTAACCCCACCCCACCCTCACCCTCACCAGAACCCCACCCCCCACCCCCCACCCTCACCCTCACCGTAGATCTGACAAAGTGGGTTCCTAAACACAGGATAAGGAAAACTGAGAAGCAGCCTAGTTATTCTCAGGAAGATACCAAACCTTTAAGAATTGGTAATATTTTTGAAAATGGGTATGGAGGTAGAGATAAAAACAGAAGGTACAATTGAATATCTATTTAAAGAGCATTCAGAGGCCCAAATCCCCTCCTTGGCTCAGCTCAGTAGACAGCTGCCATGTCTATTCTCACCCCAGCAGAAGTCTGGGGTTTTCTCCTCTGGAGAGGTGTCTGAACTACATGATACCAAGCACATACCATAACCTTAACCCTGGCCCTAACACTAAACATAACTGCAACCCATAACCTATAATGTCTAATGCCTAACCCTTACCCTAATGCTAACCTAAACCTAACAATCTGAAGAGGTCTCTGAACTGCAGGATACCAGGCACATACCCTCACCCTGTGCCTCACCCCAACCCTAACCCGAACTCTAACCCTAGATCTGAGGGGAAAAAAGGAAGATGTGGTGTATATATATACCGAATGTGTGTGTGTGTGTGTGTGTAAATAATGGAATATTACTCAGCCATAAAAAGGTACAAAATCTCACCATTTCCAATGACATACATGGGGCCAGGAAGTATTTCACTTATGAAATAAGTCAATCAGAGAAAGACAAATACCATTTGATTTCACTCATGTGGGGAAATTAAGAAACAAAACAAATGAACAAAGGGAAAAAAAGAGAGAGAGGCAAACCAAGAAACAGACTCTTAACTCTAGAGAAGAAACTGATGGTTACAGAGGGGAGGTGGGGGGGTGGGTTAAACAGGTGATGGGGATGAAGGAGGACATGTGCTGTGATGAGCACCAGGTGTGGTATGGAAGTGTTGACCACCATATTGTACACCTGAAACAAATATTACACTGTATGGTCACTAACATACATTATTAACATACATACATACATACATAAAAACTTTAAAAGAAAAGAAAAAAACTGGAAGAGACCTCAAATACCGTCCAGACCTGCTAATTCCACAAATGAAACCGAGGCTCCAAAGAGAGAAATATCTTGTTCAGGTTCAGTTGAACAGTCATAGAGTCATAGAGCCAAGATGAAACCTCAGTTCTCCCAGTCCTGGTTTATTCCACTATCCCAGGACGGTTTATTGAAACCAGGCATTGTGCTAGGTGCTTTACCTAATTATTTCTAATTTTCATAGCCACTTTTTGAGGTCTCATTATCCTAATTTGGGGGTTGAGAAAATGGACTGATTTCCCCAACAGCACACAGATAGAAAGTGGTGGATGAGGAATTCAAGCTCATTAAACCATCCTCTCTCATAAAGATCTATCAAGGGTGGACAGAGGCAAGTCTAAGTGGGTTTGTAAACACATTAGAGTGTCCCAATGGGAGAAGCCCTTTTAAACTACCTTGTGGAATGTCCCACTGATAACATTCAACTCAACATGTTCTTCACAATATGAACAGTAAGGATCCCATGGGGCCAAATGTCGACAGACAGGGTGCCAAGAAGGAAAGATGCACCTGAGTACAAAAGACAAAAGTTTCATGGAGGAGGTGTGCCTGGAGCTTGACCTCCAATGGTGGTTGCAGAGGTGCAGGGGGAAGCAAGATCTGGAAAAGCAGATGAGAACAGGGAGGACCCTGGAATGCATGGAATCTCAGGGAAGACCTGGTAAAAACCACAAGCTTCCCATGGGTACTGGTGGCTATACGTGTGGGAGAGAGAAGGAACGCAGACTCCCAACCTAGCTCCCAGGTGGCTGCCCGCCCCTCCCCATTCCCCAGGCCCTGTCCCAGAATAACTGGAGGATGGTGCAGACCTCAAAGAAAGTGACAGGATTATTCTGCTCCTGGAGCACTTGCTCCATACACCACACTCCTACCCAAGCTCTTGGGAAGTTAAGAGGCTTGGCAGAGAGAAACCAGAGGAGAGGGGTTGTGGGGTGGGAGCAGAACATGGCTGTGTTTGTGGGGAAGATGGCCCTAGACAGCTGGGGAGTGGGGCGGAGGAGGGGACCTCGCATTTGTGCACTTAGGCGTAGCATGACATAACGCTTACAGGTGGAGGGGCTCTGCTTTCTCGGCTCTCCCCGTGAGGTGGGACACTTGCCATGTCATCATCAGTTGAGTTATACCAGCTTTTTCACTGTTTTTCTTTGCGAAATGAAGATGATAATAGTATGCACTGCACAGGTTGGTTGTGAGAATTAAATGAGATGCAAAGTACCTGGTGGAGTTGCTGGCACATAATCAACACACAATAAATGTGAGATTTTTATTATTGTTTTTATTTCTAATCTTGATGAAAAATGTATAATTTTCACACTGCTATAAAACTAAGAGAACCACGAGTTAGGTCCCACAAATTTCATTGCTGAATCATGTACTTTGGACAGTTCTATGACATCTGTGTTACTGAAACAAAAATTTTCCTTCTTAGGCAAGTCGGAAGGAAAGTGCTCCCTCTCCCACCCCAAGGCAGTGTTTATGCTCATAAACCACTTTTTCATTTCAAGGTGATTTCTAACTGCTCCTCATCACATGCTCATGGTATAATTCTGAGGTCAGCGGGGCAGACGTTGGTGTACTTCCATTATTAGGTCCTGAAACTCATGGCAAAGGAAGTTTATTGGCTGGACCTAAAGCCGGATCCCCAATGGCTCCCTCAGCCCTCAGTCCAGCAACACTGAACACAGGTGTCTCAGCAGGCGGCCTCCCCATCTGCCCCAGCATGCACAGGTGTTCCTATTTGTGACCTGCCCCTGACCTTCACTGAGTCCTGATCTCTCCCAGGCTTCAGCCAGACAGGATCCTCACCTGGGAATGAGATGTTCAGAATCCTGAGGGGGTTGGAAGCATAGAAAAAGATAATAAGATTATTCTTTAGCAAGGAGCATAATGCAGAGATGTTCTTCCATCCCACAAGGGTTTTTGGCCCCCAAACCTGCCATTCCTAGCTCCACCACCATCCCCCACTCTTGTTCACAACTAACTTCTTGCTTCGCGTGTCCTGCTTCCAGAAAGACTGTCAGGCATACGTTGGTGCCGTCGCTCCAGGAGAGAGAGGGCACAGCTGGTGATGTTCTGATTGGTCAAAGCCCATGTTCTTCCAGGGGTCAGAGATATTCCAGGTAGGAGCTTTTTGGAGTATCACCCCTGCCTGTTTCCCTATTTCCCATTACCCCCATATGGCCACTCCCCTACAAGTAGGCTAACCTTTATTCCCCAAACAGCTAGGCTTACCCTCCATGGTCTTGCTCAGGCTTCTCTCCTAGAATGACTTTCCCTTACTGATCCAGCTCCTGCCCCTCCTCCAGGACCCTGGTCAAGGGACTTTCCTATAGGAAGCACCTCTAGACCCATCCCTAGGCCACAGTGTTTACCACCCTTTCTAGCTCCCGCAAGTCTCTATCATACAGACTCATTTTTTCTCAAACTGCAGACCCATTAGAGGGTCATGGAAATCAATTCAGTGGGCCACAATGAGTATTCTTTAACAAAATGGAATAGAATACCAAATATCAGAATACGTTGCCAGTGATATTGATCCCGGCCAGAGGGGTTAGAGGCTAGAGCCGCTTCCATCTGGGAGGGAAGGCCCCTGTCCACCGTCTGGTGTAAGTAACAAGACGACAAGCCCCGAGGACAGGGACTCGGCCTCTCCGCTTGCCTCTCTCCCCAGCACCAGGAACCAAATAGCAGGAGCTTAAAAGTAAGGGTTGGTGAATGAATCATGCAGGTCAGGCTAGATTACTCCATGATAACAAAAGAAGAAACTCCCCATGGCTTCACATGGCTTGCTTCCCACTCATACGAAGTTCACCCCGGTCCAGGGCCCTCCAGGCAGGAGCTCAGAAATCTAGGCTGCTCGCATCCCATCGCACTGCCTGCTGTGTGGATGCACGGAGTTCAGGTAACCGTGGCAGGAAAGAGAGAGCTAGAATGCTGTACGCAGCGCCATGTGTCATGCCCCCTCCCGGCCACTGGCCAGGGCGTGTCCCATGGCTCCCCCAACCGCAAGGAGGATGGGAAATGCAGAGAAGCACATAGATATTTGATGAGCAGTAAATGTCTCTACCACAACGCGGCATGAGACATGTTGCCTTGTGACTTAACTAGGCTTAACTCTGGGCATATACCTTTCCTCCCCGGCCACCCAGTTATTCATTCCACAGAACTTCTGGGGGTCTGCTCTGAAGTCGGTACTATGCTGACCTCTGGAAACACCGGGATGACTAAGACCACGTCCTAGTTTGGATCACCCCAGAAGCGCACCCTGGGCCAAGGAGCAAGGTGGCTAAACTGGAAGGTCCCAGGAACGCCAGCAAGGTAGAGGGCAGTGGTCCAGAAGATGTGTCTTACTAAGCCCACTACCTCAGTGTGTGTCTGAAGCTCAGGCCCACAGAGAGGCTCTGGGAAACAGTGTGACTCACACCTCAAAATTATCCCCACTTAAGGGTTGAGGGAGTGGAGACATCAACCCATTCCCATGAGCCGGTCATGAAATCCTCATCCCCCTTGCCAGATTCTTGCCTTTCCAGGTTCTCGTGTCCAGCCCCAGTCACATAACCCAGGTCTGGCCAGTGAGAAGTGAGAGGGGATCTGTCGGGGAAGATTCTGGAGCAGCATTGGCTTCCCCGAGCCGAAGAACAGATGGACTTGCTGCTGTGCCTTTCTCTCCTCTTGCCCTGAACGCGAACGTGACACCGAAGGCCACTACACCCCCCAGGGCTTGAGCAGGACAACCAAACGCGGACACGCTAAGGATGGCAGAGCGGGAAGGGAGAAGAGGCCCGGAATCCTGACAGCGCTGCTGAATAGCCAAATGTCCGGCAACGGCCCGTCTTCCCGTCGGTGCTACGGACTGAGGCCGTGCTTGTGCCAGAATCCTGCACGTGCCGCCCGACGCCATCCTAACCGACCCAAGCGGGCGGTCCTGGCCGGGGCAGCTCTGGCCAGAGGTTGTGCCCGGCGCTGCGGGGAGGCTTGGTCTGGCCGGACCGGGGTATAAAAGGCCCACTTTGCCATGCAAAGGAGTTCAGCGGAGAGGTTTACAGAGCTTCCAACAAGGAGGCAACAGAGTTGTGTTAGAAACCAACGACCTAGGGGCGCCTGGGTGGCTCAGTCGTTAAGCGGCTGCCTTCGGCTCAGGTCATGATCCCAGGGTCCTAGGATTGAGCCCCGCATCGGGCTCCCTGCTCAGTGGGGAGCCTGCTTCTCCCTCTCCCTCTGTCTGCCGCTCTGCCTACTTGTGCTCTCTCTCTCTCTCTCTCTTTCTCTCTCTCTGTTAAATAAATAAATAAAAATCTTTAATAAAAAAAAGAAACCAACGACATCAATCCTATAAAGGACAACTTTTCACCGCCTGAGAAACATAGAGGATCTCCTCTGAGTAGCGTCCAGGACGAGTTCCCTTCTCCGCAGGCTCTAATACACTCCTCATTTCAGACGTGTTGAATCGAATTGAGATGCAGTTAGCCTAATTATTTTCATGTGACCCCCACTGCTTCAAACAATGGCTAGCACCGCTCAGAGAGGCTTCAGTTGTGCTTCCGGCTCTGCTGTAGCCCAGCCGGCGGCCTCGGCCGCTTCCCTCTCCGGGCTCGGTGAGCTCACCTGCACGGGGCAAGTGGAGAAACCGCTCTCACTTTTTGCAGCGATCCCGGGAGCTGTGGCTGACTGCATCTGGCAGCCGCGAGAGGGGTTCCCGGCTCCCTCCTCTTTACTCCCACAAGACAGGCAGAGGAAGTTGGGGGACCACCAAGTGCCGAGCAGAGAAAGTGGGGCAGTAACTGTGCCACCCCCAGCCTGACTGGGGAAAGGAACACTGCAGATCGAATACACATCTCAGATCACCCAGGTCCCAACCGAGATCTTTCTCTACGTGGAACACATATGCAAGTTTTTGGTTTTGTTTTTGATTTTGACTCTTCCAACTATGTTTTCAAAACCAAGGATGAGGGGAGAAGGGAAATCAAATGATTTCTCATGTCACATTCAAATAAAGAATGATCAATTAACCCCCCAAATTAGGTATATAGTGGGGAGACCTACAAAGATGAGGCGCTGGACTCCATGTTCATACACCCATCAGCACTGCAGTCTTAAATTATATTTGACATTTAATTAAAACCCCAAGGCAGTGAAGTCAAGAGCTGAACTGCTTCATTTCTAGAAAAGGAGCTGCTCTTTAGGATGGATTCATTTATCTCCTGTCACCAAAGGCATCAGCACGCACCCCCTACCACCACCCCCTGCACCCCAGCCCAGCTCCATTCACTACTGCCAGGAGAAATACAATAGAGGCAGAGATTGGCCAAAGGGACCCTCCTCTCTCGCCCTCCTCTCACTGGCACACGCTCCCTCAGATTCCGTAACTGCCAGAAGAGAGCTGATCCTTCCCAGGTTCCATGCCACCCAGAGCCAACGCCCTTCCTGGCCACCTACCATGCCCCACCCCCCAGTTCCCATTCAAGGCCTTTCCTAAAGACAGCACTTTTACCTGTCCAAAGACACGAAGGTTTTCAGCATTGAGTGTCTTTTCCTTCTTTCCTTCCAACCATTCTTTCCCCCCTCCCTCCCTCCTTCCTTCTTCCCTGGCTGCCTGCAGAACTCACTGAACAGACTCCACATTTTAGGGGCACCTGGATGGCTCAGTCGGTTAAGCGGCCGACTCTTGGTTTCAGCTTAGGTCATGATCTCAGGGTCATGGGATCGAGCCGTGTGTCGGGCTCCATGCTCAGCAGGAATCTGCTTGGGATTCTCTCTCTCCCTCTGCCCCTCCCCTACTGTCTAAAATAAATAATCTTAAAAAAAAAAAAAGCCTCCCCATTTGAGGGCTGTGCTAAATGTGACGGGGACACAAAGACCCATAGGACTTAACTCCTGACCTGGTGATCTTTGGGTGGAAACCATAAAACTCATGAAACACTGACCGTGGGCACTAGATGTAATGAGACAGTGTGTAGTTCGCACCAATGAGGGCTCCAGACGACAGGAGCTTTGGGGTGGGAGGAAGGAGAGACTCAGGTGTGTAGGAAGGGCTTCAGGGAGGAGCCAGGACTTGTGCTGGGCGCCAGAGACTGACAGGATCTAGAAGGACAGGAGGAGAGGCACTCCAAGAGAGAGAAGAGCGTATGCAAAGGTCCAGAACCGGGAACCGGGAACCGGTAAGAACGCTTTCTGCCTACAGGGGCGGCTCCGTTAGAGGGGTAGAACGCACAGGGTGGGAGAAGCTGGTGCATGCCAGCGGCAGGGTCAGCACTTGGTCGGGAATCCTGGAGCCCTGCAGGCCCTGCAGGGATTCTGGGGTGTTGGTGACTGCAACACTACAGCTGACTGAGATTGTGTTGCTTTCTGACTTTGCTCGAGCCTGGCTGTGTAGCCTTGGGCGTGCTGCCTTCTCTCAGAGCCAGATTTTCTTCCCTCCGTGAAATAGGGAGGGTCACCCTCTCCCGGCTTCCCTCACCTACCTTTCAGGACCAGATCAGTGCCAAACGGTACCATGTACCAGGTTTGGGGAGACCGGGAGTGTCCCTGGACTGTTCCCCCACAGCTTTGAGGTATCAGAACACATGGTGCTTCCCTAATACAGATCACAACCCCAGGACAGGCTCGAGACACATTAGCAACGCCTCAAATACACATAAATCTCATTCTGCTAAACACAGAGCGTTTCATAACCTCTAGACTCGCCTGTTTGCAATTTCATCCCCAGAAGGTTTAGGAGGTAACAAAGGCAACAGCCGGCTCAGGCTTATGTCTGACCCAGCAAGAAGAAACTACTGAGTACTGGAAGTGACAGAAACCATGGACAGAGGGACAAGAGCTTAGGAGAAAGTGAGCATGTCATCTTAGAGTTCAGAATAGCCCAGAAAGAGAACAGTGGTGCAGTCACTTAGAGAAAAAGTGGCTGCAATCCTATGACTAGACACTCTAGAGGGGAGACAGCTGGAGAAAGGCGGGTAGCAATTCCTGGAGGCAAGATTCTCACTATGTGATTGCAAAGTATTCCAGCAGGGAAGAGAGAGGAGAGAAATCTGAAGAACACAGTAACTATCTCGGCCTCACTAGCAGCTCGCTGGCTTCCGCAAGAAAGCAGCCTTACCAAGCTCCTATCTCCGTCTACGTCACGGAGAATGATCTCTGCCCTAAACATCCAGTTTCAGTCACATCACTCCCCAGCTCTAGACTGTTCGTGGCTTCCTCTCTCACTGTGAACGGCCTGCCCAACGTGGCTCTGGCTCACCCTTCCAGCCACAGCTCCACTCTCACCCCGGTCACATCTGATGCCCTAGCCAGGGACAGGCAGGTTGCAGCCCACAGGCCACGCGCAGCTCACCTCCTGTGTTTGTATGGCCAACACGCTAAGAATGGTTTTCACATTTTTAAATGACGTTGGGGGCGGGGGGGGGATCAAGAGAATAATAGTTCGTGACACACAAAAATAATACAAGTTCAAATCTCGATGTTCATAAATGAAGTTCTATCGGCACAGCCACACTCATCTGTGTACCTACGAATGGCACTGGTTTACCTACGAGCCATACTGGTTTACTAGGGCCGCTGTAACAAAGTACCACGGACTGGGGGGCTTAATCAACAGACACATTTTCTCACGATTCTGGGGGCTGGAAGTCCAAGATCAACGCTGTGGCAGTGTTGTTTTTCCTGAGGCCTCTGTCCCTGGCTAGTAGACACCACCTTCTCTCTGTGTCCTCACGGGGCCTTCCCTCGCACATGTCTGCATCCAGATTTCCTCTTCTTATAAGGACACCAGTCATATTGGATCAAGGCCCACCCTAGGGACCTCATTTTAACTTAATCACCCCTTTAAAAACCCTCCCTCCAAATACATTCACATTGTGAGCTACTGGGGGTTAGGACCTCAACATACGGATTTGGGGGGACACAACTCAGCCCGTAACACTGCCTACAGCTGCTTTCGCGCTACAACGACAGAATTCAGTCAGTGCGACCGAGACCATATGGTCCACAAAGACTATTACAGATAGATTTTACTGTCTGTAGACTAGCTACTTCTGGCCCTTTACAGAAAAAGTTGGCAGACCCCTGCCCTAGACAATCTGGACTTGCTACAGATTCCCGAACGGTACGCCTTGCTTCTATATTCTGAACTTATGCTAGCATTTAGATGCCCTCTCATTTTCACTAATAAAGCCCTTCCTGTTCCTCAAGATACCAACACTGGCAATGCCTTGTGTGTGAGCACTCCAGGGGGCATTTGCATTTAAGCCAAAGAAATGAGTCAGTCTCTCATGAGAAACTCTCAAGTCGTCAGACACGCTGAGCAGAAGTGCCGTGGCCCCCCGTCACACTCCGCATGTTCCCCCTGAGGGTAGGCGTCAAGGGTTGGAGGTGGGGCAACAGGAGATATGGCTGAGGCTTAGATGTGGATGCGGCTGTCATCACCGAGGGAATGAGTGGGTCTGAAGAATGAGCTTTAGAGATACAAGAGGGAAGAAAATGTGGCAGGAGCTTCTAGGCCAGAGAGCTCTAAGAGGTAAGTAAGTGTCAGAGGAAAGGAGAGGGGTGGGGAGGGGAGGGGCAGCCAGAAGAGCCGGGCAGCCAGTAACGGGCACTAGGGAGGGAGCTTGGAGGGAGTATCCCCTGGGGACAGGAGGCCCTGCAGCACCCAGGGTCCCGGCACCTAGGCTGAGATGCTGGCATTTAAGGGAAGGGTGGGCTGGAGAGGTGAGGCAGGAGCCTGCGGTTCTCACAGGTCAACTGGGCATGAATCTGTAAAGAGCATATCAATGGGATGAAGAAGTAAAACGGTGCCAAATACCTCAGGTCCCTCCACACGGCTCCTTCAGTAACTTGACCCCCGCTCCTGCTGAGGCGGACAGGCCTGGGTGGGAAACCCCCAACCCTTCTCTCCGGCCCTACCTCCAACCCCACTACAAACAGCAGGGGACAGATATGTCACAAAGTCAGTCTGAAGGGCACCAAAATATAACCTGCCCAGGTACACACAGGACTGGCCCAGGCCCTGACTCCAACTCCGCCAAGCCTTAACTCTGTGACTTTGGACAACTGTGTCCCTCCTTCAGCCTCAGCATCCTCATCTGAAACACAAGGGGCTGGCTGACAAGCAGTGCTGTCATGGGAGGGGATGGCTGTAGGGGATTGGGCATAATGTGGGCCTCGTGGAGGCCTGACAGTTGCGGCGGAGGCCTGAGGAGAGCAAGGCGAGGGCTGGCTGGCTGCAACCCAGAAACCCTCCCTGGGGCGTGTCTGCTCTGAAAGCTTGATGAAGGTCTGCTACAAGGAAGGAGAGTGATCTTGCAAATGGGGGCCACTGGCAGAAACAGGGTGTCCTTGGCACGCTGAGCTCCGTGTGCGCATACACACAAACACACACGGCGTGTACCCCCTGCCTGGGCCATGCCTTCCCAGCTGAGGCGGAAGGAAGGGGCTTGGCAAGGAGGTAGAGCTACAGAGGGGAAGGGCGGAGGGAGATAGGCAGACCTCTTCCTGCCATATAACTTTCTCCATTTTATCGAGAGAGAAACTGAGGTCATCCTCAGTAAGAGTATTCTCTTAAAGAATAAACCAGAAGCAGGAGAGAGGCCTCAGGCACCGACAGTGGTCTGGATCTCACTTTGACCAGCAGGGAGGGAGGGAGGCAGGAAGTGCCTGTGGTAAATGAAGATGGTTCTGATAGAAGGTGTGCTGGAAAACATCTCACTCTCCATAGAGGAAAAAGCCACAACCAAACAGAGCAGCCATCAGCAGGGAGGAAAGAGAGGAACATTCTGGGCACGGAGGGCTGTGGTCAAATAAATGGCTCCACACCTCATCTCCTTGCCCTCCCTGGTGTGTATGTCCAGATGCCCAACCACTTCCACCCTCCGAGAGGCGGAGCCTTCGAGGGTAATTCAAGCCCTAGGTTTCCGTATCCTACCCTTCATTTTAAGACACGATACTACCCCCTGACAACCGGACATGTCCAGGCCTCACTCTCCAGCACGGACCTCCATGGGGATTTCTCAATCCGTCACAAACTCCTTGCAAAACAAAACTCACGCCTGTCTTCTTCATTCTGCTCTTTAAGCTTTAAGTAGAATGGAGTCCAGGAGCCACTGGGGAAACCGGTGTGAGTGCTTGTCGGTAGGAGTGCCTTTCCCGGGGGTCGTGGAGGGGCGGGGTGGCCAGGGAATCCACTCCTTCCTCCGGAATTCCTGGCCTGGACTCACTGCAGTGTCCGGGGAGGTGACAGCCGCCTCAGCCAGCCCAGGTTCTCTCCATCGGGCCGGGGGGGGGGGGGGGGGGGGGGGGGGGGCCTGAGGGTTGATTCTGGGAAGGAGTTCCCTGAGGCAGGTGTTTGCCCACACCCTCATGCTGAACATCCTTCCCTATCACGCTGTGGAGCCGTCACCCACAACGTGAGTGAAGGCCCCAGTGGGCCCGTTTGAGTGAAACGCACCTACTTCTTCCCAGGAAGTGGATTTCACTCTCAAGCGCTGAACTGCTCCATGCCCGTACTGCCCGTGGTACCCAGGGGCCTGCCTGCCCTTTGGCCTAGAAGTGCTTCCCTCAGGCTCCCTGGCCCCCTGTTCTGCGCTTCGGCACGTCCTCCCCACCAAAGGCAAGGAGCAGGGGACTGAATTCTCTGCCGTCCTGGTGCCACTGGTGTCGTGAGGCTGGGGGGGGGGGGCCGCTAGGTCTCAGGGGTCTCCAGTGGGGAGTGTGGGGGCCCCAAACAGCTCTTAAGGAAGCAGCTCCCCCCAGCCCTCACGGGTTGCCGCGCCTGTGCTCACAGATGCGTCCCTGCCTCTGTCAGCATCCTGTGGCTGCTCTAACAAATTACCTCAAGCTGAGGGGCAGAAAACAAAAGCAATTTATTCTCTCACAGTTCTGGGGGCCAGAAGTCCAAAACCAAGGTGTTGGCGGAGCTCCGCCCCCTCCAAAGCCTCTAGGAGGGGATCTTTTCTCGCCCCTCCCAGCTCCTGGTGGCTCCTGGGTTCCTTGGCTTGTGGCTGCATCCCCCTGGTCTCTGCCTCTGAGGTCACACAGCCTCCCCCATGTCTCTGTGTCTCAAATCTCCCTGTTCTTTCTCCTATAACACCATTCCTAAATCTAGAATGATCGTATCTCAAGATCCCTAATTACACCTACAAAGACCCTATTTCCAAGCAAGGTCATGTACCTGGATACGGAGGTTAGGACTTGACATATCTTTTGGGGGGACATGATTCATCCCATTACACTGGTCTACTGGTCATTCTTTTGAAGGTGATCCCCTCAACTTGGAGGTCCCAACTCACTCTGTGAGTTCTTGGAGGCCGCATCTTACTCAGGGGCTTGGCGAGGAGGTGGGGCTACCGGGAGGGAGGCGGCGGAGGGAGTTGGGAGAGCCGGTCCCGCTACAGCCCTGCACCAAGCCCCCGTTTCCCAGGGGCCCCATAGCTTGCCCCAGAGCAGTCCTCCCGTGTCCCCCTTTTAGCATCCTCGTTCATACTACCGAACCCCGCTCAAGCTGTGCCCCCAGCTGAGGTGCCCTCTCTCCTTCCCTCTGCCCACTGGGTCCTGCCTCAGAGCCTTCCCTGACCACCTGAGCCCAGAGGGACAGTGAGGAAGGAAGGGCTGGGCCCCAAGGCCCTAACCACTGGCTCTGTCCCCTGCCGGCTGCTTGAGCTCAGGTAAGCCTCTCAATGTCTCAGGACCTCAGTTTCCCCACCCGAAAATGTAGACAATCCCTTCCTCACAGATTAGTGAGGAATAAACAGCACAACGCTCAAGAAAGAATTTCCAACAAATGTTTGTTCTTTGGTCATCTGATCTTCCCTTCTCCGAAACTAATGCGAGTTGTATCGTCACTGCCCTTAACTGTCATTCTAGGTCATTCTGTTGGCCTTGTCTCCTAGGGTTGAGCTTCTTGAGGAAAGGGACAGAATTTTCAGGCTTCTCTGGCATCTCTTACAGCACCTGGCATAGCCTTTAGTCAGTAAAGACCTTACGCCTGGAATAAACACCCTGGCGATGCCCATATGTCTGTATTTCAGACTAAAGAGGCAGCCCTGGCCTGGGTCCCAGACCTTGTGTCCCTTCAGTCACCTCCCGGGTCTTCTTACCCCCAGGGCCTCATACCTCATGGGAGAGGCAGGGCCTGCCAGGCTCCTGCAGGCGGCAGCCGAGCTGGGGGAGGCGGGCTGGCAGTAATGGAATGAGAGGCACTGAGATCCAATTCCAAAATGATTAAGGTGAGAGGGACAAATTCCAGAAGCCAGTTGTTGGGTGCAATCAGGGTGAACAACGAATCATGGCCCCTGAAAAGCCTGAGGCCAGACAGGCTGGGCCCATCCCTGCTCCAGGAGGACCCCTGTGGTCAGCCAGGCTGAAGGAGATCTCTCTCCATTAGGTCCTGGCAGGGAAGGGCGAGCAGGCTGCACTGCATCATCTGGGTGGAGCAGCTGAGTGGATGTGACATAATTGAATGAAGCCTCCACCTCCTCCACCCAGAGCGGGGGAATTAGCAGGCCTGACCCTCGCCTCTGGAGACTGCATTCAGCCCTCATCTGCCTGCATTGTTCCACTCCGCAGCCACCTACCTGGTCGGGGTGCTGGGAAGGGGTGTCAGGAGGGGGCTCCCAATAAGGGCTACAGGAAGGAAACGGGGCGGGGGGGGGAGGGGGAGGTGGGCAGGGGGGGGGGGCTCAACCAGGGAAGTCCCAGAGGAGGGGGTGATGGGGAGGAGGTGACAGTGATGGGCAGGGAAGGGGAACGAGCCAGTGCTTGCCAGACTGCCAAACAGATAGATGGCAAGGAGATAGCCCTAGTGAGAGGAAGGATGGGGATGGAGGGGCCGGGAGGAGTGGAGACAGGCAGGGAGCAGGAGACGAGAGCAAGATAGGCAGAGAGATAACATGACAGCGGCCAGAGATAGAGAGATGAGCTGAGCGATGGAGGAGAAGAAGGCAGATAAAAAGAAGCTTAGTAAGAAAGATAGACTGATGGGCAGCCGGAGGAAGAGGCAGACGTGAAGATAGGAGCTTCGTGGAATAATGCTGGAAACTTTTCCCTCAGTATTAGCAAGATGCCATGTTCCTCTGTGCACTTACTACATGACAGGTGCTGTTCTAAATGCTCCACTTTATCTCATTTATTCCTCACAACACACTGTCTTACAGTGATGACGACGAGGTTGGAAAGGATAAATTACCTGCACAAGGAGACCCAACAAGAAAGCAAAGGAGCCAGACATGACCCCAGGCCTTGCCTGATTTCACAGCTCCCTCACCATCACACCCGTGGGGGGCCCCTCTAGGTTCAGCCCAGGTGACCAGATACACCTGACCAGATACAGAGAACTTTTGGGTGGCTGCAGGCAGGAGTGTGGTCAGGGGACGGTGTCTTTTTTGCCTCTTCTGGTCTCTGCCCCCTTCTCCTGAGACCCCTGGCATTCGCCCTTGCCATCTGCATGGGCCTCTCCAGCTCTCAGCTGGCCATCACAAATATGCACAGAAGTGTGGACCCACGTCACTTTAAGGTATGGCCTCTGGTAGGAGTGCTTCATTTTAATAGGAGGCTCAGAGTGTAATACGAGAAACACTCGGGGGACAGGAAGTGTTCCCTACAAGCTTTAGTAACCCGACGTGGGCAGATCCCCCCATGCATACTCATCAAGCCAGTTCTGGTGTGACTTGCTCCATCCAGGTGGGAAGAAAAGATATCTGGATACACATGACTTGTTGCATTTGTGCCCCCGGACCACCTCCCCATGGAAGATTCCCAGCCATAAATAGGCACCAGCTTGGAAGGCTTTGCCAGCCAGACCAACCCAACCTCCCCGCCAAAAGTCAGGGTCTCGCTGCTGGTGAGGACTACCAAACAACCGCTCCCACTCACCGCTGTCCTCCCTAGCTGCCCTCCATCAGGAGTCAGAGGGGCTTCGGGCTAGGATGACCCTCACATGCCTAGCTGCTAGGCACTCTCTGACCCGGCCAGATGGCTCTCTGGGTCTGTCCAGGGCTCGCCGCCCCTCCCAGTACCTCCCCAGTCTCCTGTGGGGAAGGGAGCAGGGTGCCCATTTCAGCTCATGGCTCGCCAAGAAACACTGAAGGGGGGCAAGAGCCGGTTCACCTTCACGGCCCGTAGTTTCCTAACAGCAAAGCTGGGATGCTCAGCACCCAGGAAGGAGGTGCTGATCCCTCCGCCCCCTCTGCTCTGGTGCAGCAGGGGAAAAAGCAGATTAATCGCTCCACTCTGCCCACAGGAAATGGACTAGCAAAGCAGGCATGGGAGAGGCACAGAGGGAAGGAGGGAGCTGAGGAAGAGGCAGGCAGGCGGGGGACTAGAGAAGAAACACCAACGATGGAACTCAAAGCTGGAAGGATAACTTCATCCAGGTGCCTCCACTTTCACCTCTAAGGACCCAGCTCACCCAAGTTCATCCAGCTTGTCCTGACCTTGCAATCCCATTATCAGATCCCAATCTCCGGCTCCAAGAGGAAGCTCATGGTTTAGTCACCAAAGGCCTTGGAATCTGGCTCTGCCCCAGGAACCAAGGGGCTGACTCCTCTCCTGCTCAAAAACCCCATGTGGCTTCCTTAACCAAGGCGCCCTCCTGAGCCTGGCAGTCAGTGCCCTCCCCACCCAGCCCCAGCCTACTCTGCACCGTGTCTGCCACCAGGGCTCCCCACATATCCCTGATCAAGCTTGCTCCTTGCTGTGTAGTGATGTCCTGCACTCCCCCACCTTGGCTCACACTGGAATCCCTTTTGCTTCAATGCTTCTCCAGATGTCTACCATTCTGGGAGGTCTTTTTTGGGGCTCCTGGACCTCAGGAAGCTCTCCCTGCTCTGGGCTGCCATGCCACATTTGTTGTACCTCTCTTTTATTTATTTATGTTTACTCAAGGATAATTAACATACAGTTATATAATAATATATAATGGTATTATATATTATAAGTAATATATAATAATATAACAGTGCTATATTATTTTCAGGTGTACAATATAACGATTCAACAATTCTATATATTTCTCAGTGTTCATCAAGATACTGTTGTACCTCTCTTATGGAGAGAGGAAAATAACCTTTATTGAGAATTATCTCTACATTCAATATGCCTAGTATCATTATCTCTCTTTACAAATGAAGAAACAGATTCAAGAGGTTAAGTAACTCACTCAAGATCACACAACTATCAAGCGAGTGGTGGAGGCAGAAATCAAATCCAAGGCTAACTCTAAAACACTGTTGTTCTTTGTATTATAGTTGCTGTATATTGCCCATTCACGACCTCTTGGGCAGTTAAGTTCTTTGATGTACAGACTATGCCTTCTTATCTCTCTATATCTAGTGCCTAGCAAAGTGCTTAGACACTCCAGATAACCATTTTTAGGATGGATGGAGGGATGGATGGATGGATGGATGGATGGATGGATGAGTGGATGGGTGGTGGGCAGTTGAGTGGGTGGATGATAGAAGAGTATGATATCTCCAGCTTGGAAAGGCCATGCAATTCTGTAGAATGGGGTTTAGGTACCACTCCAGGGATCATGATCAGCCACCAGCTCTCAGCAGAGCCTTAGGAAAGAGGTGATGACAGAAGCTGCCTTGGAATCTAGTAGGTGGAGAGTTGCTAAACCACCAAAACAGGAAATGGCCTGGCAAGGATTCTTAGACTTGAAACTTCATCATTGGACTAGAACATCCTTAGAGATAATAAGGTCCAACCTCTCATCACCTTTTCCCTCCCATTCTGCAGATGAATAAATTGAGGCTCAGGGAGAGGAAGCGACATGCAATATCACACAGCTAAGTGATCATGGGCACTCAATTTCTATAGAAACACAGTGACTCTATATAGGGCTACAGTCAGTTGGATGCCTTAGATGATATTCAGTGCTATATCCTGATGCACAGGAGCCTCTGCTTGGAGACCCTTTGTGAGGGACCTCGGAAAGATGTACTTCAAGGGAAGTCCCTCACCACCAAGCCCCAGGGGCTGCACCTTCTCCCTGTTAGCATCCTCGCCCAGCCTGAAGGGGAGCTTGGCAGTGCAGCCCACTTAGACAACCTATGTGGCTCCATGCCTTGGCCCGCCTGGGAAGGACTCCTGATCTATTCCACCTGCCTCCGTTTTCAGAGGCTGCTGTAGTCCCAGGTCAAGTCAGCTTCTCCAGGCCACCCTAGGTCTAGTTTCTGGGCAATTCCCCTGGGAGGTGAAGCCTGCCCCCTACACTTTGGTTGTAGTTATTATACTCTGCCCTTTGCTCCAAGGGGTGTGGGCAATATGTCCAAATACATTTGCTGTGCTTTGTTTGGTTCCCATGACAAGTAACAAGAGTCACCCTGTAACAGCTTCACAAAGCGGGAAAGAAAGGTGAGAACACCACCCTTACTCCAGGTGGGGAAACTGAGGCACCAAGCAGCACCAGACAATTTGTCCAGGCTAAGCCAAGAAACAGAGGCACAACAAGAACCTCCGGACCCCTCAGTCCCAGCTGACCCAACCCTGCCTGCCCTCTGGATCTCCAAAAACTCCAAAGGCAAAGCCGGGCTGAGAGAAAGTCCTCCCTGAGAGACAGTAGCTGTCCTTCCTCCCCTTTTATTCCAGCCCACATCTTTCTTTTATTCATCTTCGTCCCCGAGTGCTTAAGCCCTTGAAGGAGCTTCAAATGGAACTCTCCAAAATTCCTAGATGAAGGGGAGCAGCTGGGAAGGGCCCCCAAACCAGCAAGGAACAATCAAAGGCACAGGAAGGAAGCACAGACACTCGGTGCAAACAGCAGGAGGAGGTGATGGAGCGGAGCAACCCACTGGGACCAGTGAACACCCACAGCACCCTGTTAGAAGCATAGCGGGGGCCACAAGGCAGGCCGGTGCCCCCACCCATACACCTCCAGCTGCACTCATGACGCACTGAAGTCTGCAGAGGCAGAGGCCTGCGTTGTAGGCTCTGAGAAACTCCTTGATTCCTTTTCCTCCAGTGAGCAGGAAATGAGACAAAGCAGTAGCACTGTCCCCCCACCCCCTGCTCCGGAACCGAAGGAGATCCAGAGGCCGAGCACTGTTATCCAGATCAAATTCCTCTTGGAACAGTGCCCGCCTTCCTCCCTGCCCATACACCTCCTTCTAACGCTCTCCCATTCCGCTCTTAAAAAGGTCAATGGAGACAAAAGTTGCAGCCCACCATATCCAAAAGCACCTGCTGTCAAGGGCAGGCAGAGACCTACTTGCCTGCTGGCTGACCCAGAACTCATCCCAGGGGCACCTCAAAAACTCAGGGTCTGGTAGACAGGGTCAACTGAGGGCACCTGAGACTTGATTTCTAATTCTGCCTCTGCTACCACCAAGCTGTGTAACTTCCCAGCAAATCCTGTCCCTCTCTGGGCCTCAGCCTATCTGTGTAATGAGGGAGCTCAGATGCTGCTGAGGAGACAGGGGGAGGACTTAGCAAGGGAACTCTGGGCCCTGCATCTCATCCTGCACCTGAGCAGCCCTGCTTTTGTCTCTTATTTTTCAGGCTTCGGGTAAGATTTCATTTGAAAAAAAGATTTGGTAATTGTAAAAAAAGAAGAAAAATTATTAAATCCATTGGCCTAGAGGTGACCTCTGTGATTCCTTTCTTCTCTCTGTCTCATTCTGTGATCCCACACATGCACATATATTTGTTATTGGCTACCCTAACCTGGACAGCTCTGATTTCACACATTCTTTCCTGTGGTCCCTACGAGATGGTCATAGTCACCGGGCTTCATGCCCTGATTTAGATTCAGAAAGTAGGTACCCCCTGAACCTCTGGCTGAGTGTGTAAGACATGAGCCCCACCCTGAAGTTCAGAAAACAGGCGCCCCCTGAAGAGGTAACAGCTCAGCCAGGACATCTGTGCCAAGTGTGGAGTGAGTGTTTTAGCCAAGAAGGGCAGCAGGGTCCAGGAAGCAGCGGTGGCTGTGGGCTGGGCTTCCCAGAAGTGGGTTCCACTCAGGAACACAAAGATTCCAAGAAGGGATTACACTGGGCATGTGGGGGCTTAGCAAATGGATTAATCAGGCTTCAGAAGTGAGCAGGGAGATAAGATGTTAAGATCCCTGAGTCAGAATGCCTGGGCTTAACTCTGATTCTGTCATATAATTGCCTATCACTCAGGCAAGCCATTTACATTCTTGGCCTCAGTTTCCCCATCTATTTAAACAGTACCTAGGATTCTAACCAGCTGCCTATGATTCTCCCCAGCTCCTGCCTCAGGCTCTTTCCTAGGGGTGGCCTTGGCCATGGTTTTCATGGGAAAAGAGAAGGACAAGGCCCAGACAGGTCAGATGGAAACCCGCAAATTAGAGACCAGACCTAGAACCCAGGCCACCCTCCCCTGGTTCTGCCTCTGCCACACTCCATAGGTTAGGAGGGGACACGAAGAGGGTGGGAGAGAGGAAAGGCAGAATGAAGCCATACCACATCCCACCCACCCTTTGTCTTGCCAGGTTCATTAGCAAGCCTGGAGGAATTCCCACTGCTCAGAAGGGAGAACTCCTAATGAATATTCATAGTCACCAGAGGCCTTATTTGCATCATCAAATTCCCTAAACGCCACAAGAAACAGCAGCCTCTGTCCTCTCTGGCTGTCCCCTCCTTGGAAGAGGGTAACCTGCCAACCTAATCACTATCACTCCAGCAACCTGCCCACCTCCCTCACTTCATCCTGCCCTGGCCTTCCCTGTTTGCCCCAAGGCCCCAGGCGGGTGTCGAGACCCTCCACTACCAAAAACCCCCAGGCTGAGCAAACAAGGTCTGAGCCAGGCAGGTGGGTTACCCATCACTGGTGAAGGAAGACAAACAGACCCAGGGGATGGGGATCAGGTTGGCAAAGCTGTAAAAGGAGGAGAGGTGTCCCTTCACCCCTCTGGGAGAGGCGCAGGGCCCGGGATGGGGATGGGGCGGGATAAGTGGTTTTGCTGTCTCATAAGGTGGCACCAGGAGAAAGAGATGGGAAGGAAGAAGAGCACCATGCCTGCATCCCTCCCTCACCACACAGGCCTCCTTCAAAATGCAATTTCCATTTAGAACCATCCAGAGGTCCATCAGTCAAGGACCGATTAAATAAGTGGTACCTCCTGCATGTGTCAGAATATTATATGGCCATTAAAAAGAATGTGGTACAGGTAAAAACAAAAACCCGCAATGTCCACAATATGTCGCTAGTGATAGAAGGAAGTTGCAGGAACTGTGCTTAGCAGGTCCTGCTTTTGTAAGACAAATAAACAGTCAGTCAATCAAAGTGAGTGAATCAACCAGAGAGACTCTGTAAGGGCATACCCTAGCGGGGAGGGTAAGGGAATTTGTATTTTTCATGTGAGATGTGTTAAGTATTTCCTTCCTGTCACAAGTTTGAGTGCTTTACAACGAATGACCTTATAATCAGAACAAGAAAATGAAATGGGAGCGCAAGTTTCCCCTGGAAAGATGGTGGTGTTGCAGCTACAGGCTGCCCCCGGCCCCAGGCTGGTGGGCCCTGCTGAGGAGGGGATGTCTGTCCGTGTGGTCCCCTTCCCTCCCCTGACAGCCCTGCAGGCCCGGCTCCAATCTGGCCTTGGCCTTGAAATCAGGCTCTGTTTACTTCATTATGCGTTTGCCCAAGGCTCACTCTCTGGAGAAGCTCATTAAGTAACTTTTGTAAATTCTTACCGATTTACAAAGCACTTACACGTTTTCATTCATTCATTCAGAGCCAGTCCTCAGCCTGTCCCGTGAGGCAGGTGCAGGGTGCTGGGATATGACGACCCAGTGAGCCACAGGGAGCCCTGGACAGGCCCTGTCGGCGCAAGACCCTCAGGCTACGTCACAGGTGCTCCGGGGGGGTCAGAGCACAGTGGCCCCCGTCCAGAGCTCGGGGTGATCCTGAGCTTCAGGGAGGCAAAGGCCTTAGCAGGATGAAGAAGGGGGGCAGCACATAAATGTGAACGGGCTCTCACCCCTGGACACCTCCTGCGTGCCAGACCCCATGCCGAGGAGCTTCTCCTCCCCATTCGATCTCCACCACAACCCTCAGAGTGCAGCCGCCATTATCCCTCCTCTGTGGGGAAGAAGCTGACAGGCAGGTGGGTGCACGGGAAGGGAGGAAGAGCATCTCGAGTTCACAAAACCGAGGGAGAGAGGCCCTACTCTTCCACCACAGGGCCCCCACCTCCCCGCTGCACTTGCCCGCACCTCTGGGCTTGACTAAATAATTCAGAACCTTCCCCTGGATGCCTGGACTAACCAACCAAAGTACAGTAGCATTCGAAACCCAGGGTCTCCCAGGCTCCCTGGGTCTGGAAACAGCTGGTTCTGCCTGCTTTTACCTACCCCCACCCCTGCCCCCGCTCAGCACTCTGCAGCCACATGGAGAGGCGTATACCCGGCACAATGATCCTGGCGGATGGGTCTCCTTCAGGGTCCTCTGAACAAACAGGGCTCGTGGGAGTCTCCATGTCTTTGTTCGTGCTGTTCCTCTGCCCGGAATGCCATTCCTACACATCCCTGTGCACAAAGTATAAGAAGCAAATGCTACTCCCATCATAAAACCTTCCTCATTTGTTCCAACTGGGCTCATCTTTCTCAGAATGCTTCAGGTGCAACAACACAACCTAAGTGCTTAATTGTTTTGAATGACTGACTTCCGTGTGTGTGTGTGTGTGTGTGCGCGCGCGCGCGCGTCTTTATTTGTGCAAGACCGTGGGCATGTCTGTGCGTGCCTTTCTCTGTGTAAGAGGGTGGGCGTGTCTCTGTGTGTGTGTGTGTGTGTGCTCAGGTGTGCGTGTCCTTATTTACCTGTGTGAAAGCAGGGATATGTCTGCATGTGCACGTGTGTGTGTACACAACAAATTGTAAACCCCTGAGGGCAGTACGTGGCCCTGTTCCTGCTGAGTGTCCACACTCCCCAGTCCACATCGGTCACAAGACCGGAATTCTCTACATCTGCCCCCATGGGCACAACCTCCAACTCCCACCGCCCCCCCCAAGGAGTCCCCTATTGTGCCTGTGGTTTTACCAGGCCCTCTGCGCCCTCCAGGGCTGGGTGTATAGGGAGTGGTCAATGCATAGATATTGGCTGGTCCTTGGATCTTGCCTCTCTGGCTGGCACCATCTCCTCCTTGTCGATCACTCCCTCTCCCACCCGTGGTCACCTCCTGAAAGCACCCTGCTGAGTGACTGGGGACTCAGGAGCAGAAGTTTCTATCTGTGTCTCAGAAACCAAGCCAGGGCTCCTGCCCAGAGGAGGCAAACCTGAAGTACTCATTCCATAGCCCTGAGTCCCGGGGGCCCTCCCCTCCCCAGAAGATGCTGGGTGTCCTACCTTGAGCCTCCCAACCAAGTGCAGGGAGCAAGGACTGGCTAGGGAGCCTATCCTCCAGAAAAACAACTCAGAGAGGTGGCCAGAGTATCTTAGGGCCTCAGCTACAAAAGTGGGTCACCATGGGGAAAAAGTGGTTAAAAAAAGAAGAAATCTGTTTCTGGAACATGGTCTCAGTGCTGACTGGGAGCTGAGCATACCCTGAGGGAGCTACAGAAATCTCCCTCTTTCTTCGCCAGCAGCCGCCTGCTCCCCAGTCCCTGGCCCCAGCAGCCCAAGTGAACTCTGTGTAGAAATGAGGGCAAACTGGGGGCCTCTGTCCCAACACACTACCACTCCCCCTACTGCCACCTCCTGGGGGCTCCTCTCTCCATTCAGTGGCCCTGAGCCAGCACTGGGCCCCTGGAGTGGGGACATCAGGGTATGGTCTGCCTCTCTCTGCTTTCTGGGTTGTTTC
The DNA here is from genome assembly GCF_002201575.2 of Neomonachus schauinslandi. Lineage (NCBI taxonomy): Eukaryota > Metazoa > Chordata > Mammalia > Carnivora > Phocidae > Neomonachus > Neomonachus schauinslandi. The sequence continues at coordinate 43,405,777 of NC_058404.1, forward strand.
TAAACTGCCTCACTTCCGGCAAAGCAGGGCACACCAGGGAGTGAGGACACTGAGCTCCAAGAGGGGCAGGCCAGATGCACAGACACTACCCAGGCCAAAGGGGAGGCCCCGAAGGGGAGGGGGCTTGCCCACGGCCACCCCCCTAGGGAGCAGCAGGGTGCGACTGACAAAGCCTGCTCATGGTGCTTGTGCTCATAGGGCCGAAGAAGAGGGCTGGATTGCAGGCCAGCGCACCCAGGGCCAGCACCAGGCTCAGCCCGCAGCACATCCATTTCAGACGGTCGCTTCACTGCACTCAGCCTCAGTCTTTTGATCTCTAAAATGGGAGAACGGTATCCATTTTATGGATCGCTGTGAACACTGAATGAAATACTATATGCAAAAGATCTCCATACAAATGTAAGACATGATTCTTAGGCTTATCTATGGTCCCCTCTACCAATAAATCCCCAAGATTGGCCACATGTTGCTATCTGCTGAAACTGGGTTGGGGTGGGAGTTCATTCTACCGTTCTCTCTCCTCTTGTATATTCACGAACTTTTCCTAAATAAATGTCAGCACCAACACAAAGCTATGTTTCTAAGTTTCCCCCACCACGGCCCGCCCCCCAGCTGACCCACCCCACAGCACGGCCCGCCCCCCAGCACTGCCCGCCCAGGCCCTGACCTCTCACGGCTCCCACACATGCAGGCCAGAAAGACTGTCCAAGGCATGGACAGCCTCCTAGACGCCACCCGAGAAAGGCAGAGAAGCAGTCACCATGGGGTGTCTCCTAGAGGCCAGTCCCTGCAGAACATGTGATGTGGCTATCATAACAACTTGATTGATTGATTGATTTCTATTCCCATTTTAGAGATATGAGTGACTAGTTTTATTGTTTTTTAAGATTTTATTTATTTATTTGAGAGAGAGAGAGCGAGAGAGCACAAGCAGGGGGAGCTGCAGAGGGAGAGGGAGAAGCCGACTCTCCGCTGAACAGGGAGCCCCATGCGGGACTCGAACCCAGGACCATGACCTGAGCGGAAGGCAGACGAGACGCTTAACCGACGAAGCCTCGCAGGTGCCTGAGTGACTAGTTTTAGAGTCAGATTCTGGCCAAACTCCACGCCTCCCCTGCATGCTCAGCCTCAGTCCTGCTCAGCTTTAAGCCATCGACATGGAAAGGGGGCTTCTTTTCTCTGTTTTCTTTCTGACCACGGGTTCATCGGGGCCATCATCACGCTCCATGGCGCATAGCACGTTGTTAAGACAGCGTCCAGTAGAATAGGGTCCTGTGCGTTTCCCCCCCTTTTCCTTTCTCCGTCGTCACTGTCCCCACTCCGAATCCGTCTCCTCCACATAGGTACCTGCTCCAGGATGTTTGCTAAATGTCCTTAAATATGCATATATCCTGTAAATTATAGAGCATTGTTATGAATATGTGTTTTGAATTTTCATAAATGGTACTGTGTTAGAAATGTTATTGGCAGTTTGGTTTTTCAGTCAGCACTGGTTTTTGTTTTTTTTTTAAGATTTTATTTATTTATTTGAGAGAGAGAATGAGAGAGAGAGAGAGAGCACATGAGAGGGGGGAGGTTCAGAGGGAGAAGCAGACTCCCCGCCGAGCAGGGAGCCCGATGCGGGACTCGATCCAGGGACTCCAGGATCATGACCTGAGCCGAAGGCAGTCGCTTAACCAACTGAGCCACCCAGGCGCCCAGCACTGGTTTTTTTGAGATCTGTTTGCTATAGGTGCCTGATTAGATGATCCCAGCACTACACAGGTTCCCTCAGGAGGCACCCACCACTGCCCCCTTGTCCATCCCCCACTGATGGACACTGAGAAGGGTTCCCACTTGCCTCTGCCAGAAACAACACACCCTGTACCTCCCATCGTTGCTGTCTGAGACCTTCTCCTGATCCACCGCTGGGAGTAGGCTCTCTGGGTCATAAGGCAGACTCCTACTCAAGGTAGTCAGTGTTTGTAAATTGCCTGGAACAGTGTCTAAAACACAGAAGCACTATGTGAGGTGTGATCAATAAAAATAATTTAAAAAAATAAATAGCACTAAGTGTGCCAGATTGCTCTCCAAAATAAGTAAACCAATTTACACCCCTACCTGTGATTCAGGAGAGGACTTGTCTTCACACATCCTCATCAGCTCTATGATTCGTCCACCTTCCTGACTTTTGCCATTCTAATGAGCTGAACATCGTATCTCAAATGTTTAAATTTACATTTTCCTCTAATTCATAGTATTTAAACCTTCTTCAGATACTTGTTAACCATTTGCTCTTTATTTTCTAAGGTGTAAGCAGTGTTTGAAATATGCCTCCACTCTTCAAGGTAATCCAGAGAATCTTTGTGTCCACTTCTGGTGGGATTTTATGTCTTGAAAAAAAAAGGGGGTGGTGGGGAGAAGAGAGAGAGAAAAAGGAGGGGAAAAATGTGGCAGAGGAGGAACAGAGAAAGTTGTTTTCTGTGTGGGTGAATTGTTTCAGTCCATCAACAAAGGCCCCTCCTGGCCTTGCCAAAGGCCCAGTCCACACAAGGTGGCTCACACACAAATCCCCTTCGGGACTTGTTCAGACACAGCTTCCTGGGCCCCATCCCACCTCCTGACTCAGCTTCTCAGGTCCTATCCCAGTTTCTGATTTGGGGTCTGGGTGAAGCCAAGAATTTGTATTTCTAGCAAGTTCCCAGTTGGTGCTGATGCTACAGGTCCAGACCCCCCACCCCCCTCTGAGAACTTGCTACCCCAGCCACCTGGTCACCTTGGGCAGAGCTCCACCGGCAAAAAACGTCAAGGAAGCCTTTCAAAGGATGTTAACATCCAACTGGCCGCCCGCAGTGGCCGCCCACAGTACCCGGGCCTCCTGCAGGAATTCTGTCAGCTCTCACCTCCAGGGCCTGGACTAGAGCGAGGGGAATGAGGCCCCTGCAGAGCAGCAATTAAGGAGGCACTGCCTCTCTAGGGCCGAAACTGCAGGGTCAGCACAGGGGGCAGCCCGTCCTCAAACGTCTTCAAACGTCACTCTGCAGTGGCCTCACCTGTCTCACCTGCTCCGGCCGGGCCCTGCTCCTGACCAGCGACAATAACGACACATTGTGTTCTAGCACTTCCCTCGTTTCAGCCTATTCCCATGCGGCACATGATCTCGCTTGATTCTCAAGACGACCCTAAGCGATCATCCACCTCCATCTGACAGATGCAAACAACACTGAGGCCTGCAACAGGTCAGGGAAGAACCCCCTCAGCCGGGCCAACCCCATTGGACCACTGCTGCTGCCCCGCATGTTCCAGGCCTAAAGGAAGCAGCACAGACCCTCTGCCCGGACAACCACCACCACGCTGCCTGCCAAAGCCCCAGAGGGGCCGCGCAGCCCCTCACGTTCCTCAGCTCCTCCCCATCGACCATGCTGCTCACCTCGGCCTCTCCTTCGCATGCTCCCAAAGCTCTCTGAAAGAGGTTGTTGGGGCTCTCTGCCCCATTTCAAAATGGAGGACACGGAAGTTCAGAAAAGTCAAGGGCCCGTCCCGAGGCCCTCAGAGTGAATAACAGCACTCACTCTGGACTCAGCTAGCCTGGCCCGCTGCATTCTTCAAACCATGCCGCCCCTTCCCTTCTGCTGCACTGCCTCAAACATCCTTCCTTCCTCTTTCTTAACTGCAGATAGTTCAGACCCCAGCCTGCCTCCTCCAGGAAGCCTTCCATGCCCCCCCCCGATCCTTTCCTAGGCTCTCCCACAGGGCTCCGTATTAGTCATAGTTCTCCAGAAAAACAGAGGAATTGGTTCATGTCATTGTGGACACTGGCAAGTTCGAAATCCGCAAAGTAGGCCAGCAGGTTGGAGACCCAAGGAAGAGCTAATGTTGCTGCTCAAATCCAAAGGCCATGTACTGGCAGAATGCTCTTCCTCGGGGGAACCTCAGCCTGGTTTCTCTCACGGCCCACTTTCTCTGAGGCCCGCCACCCCATGAAGAACAATCTGCTTTACTCCAAGTCCACTGATTCAAATGTCATTTCATCTAAAAACTACCTTCAGAGTGAAATCCAGACCAGCGTTTGGCCAGTATCCCGGTACTGTGGCATCGCCATAATGACCCTAAAGTTAACCATGCCAGACCCTGAACTTCCCCGCTCCGCCTGCATCAAACTGAGCCGTTCACTGGTCTGAGTCGCCACGAGGCTGTGCACGCCCCGCGGCGGCCACATGTCCGTCTTATTCATTGCCCTCACCACAGATGAACACAGCACAAGGCCCTGCCCCTGGCCCCGAGCACTGATGGAGAAGTGGGGCTAGATGTCACTGCCTGCCACCACCCAGGGCTGCTGCCCCAGCACACACTACCTTTTAGTCATCGGCGTGGGTGGCCTGCTTCCCCATCCCTCCTCAGCTCTGCACCAGAGCAGAGCCCCTTTCGATTCAGCCAGTGCCACTGAGCACACGGGGTTGGGCCCAACCATTGTGGCCCTAGGGAGACCCCCTACAAGGGGTCTCCTCCTCCCTCCAGGCAACTGCTCACTCCTAGGGGCCCTCCGCTCATCTCTGTTTGGGGCCGGCCCCGACTACAATTGCTTTCAGGGGTAGGACTGACTGGGAGGCTACACGGCTGGCTTCCCTGGGGAGACACCAGTGCTTAGAAGAGCAAGGCTGCACTAGGAGAGCCTAGGGCCCTGGGTCTGCCCCCGGGAGGCAGGGCTGGGGGACAAAACACAAAACCTGTCCCTGCCCTCCTCGCATCCCCCAAACCTTTTACCTGGGTGATGTCACATAAAATGCATGTCAAACTCTGTGTTAAACCATCCCTGGTCATCCAGGGATGGTTTAACAAAAAGAACAAAGGGGTCAAGACAAATACGTGTAACACACACACACACACACACAGAAGAATACACTCTGTACCTTTTATGTTCCCATGGGCAGGTGGAGCCCCCCCGCTTCCTATGTCAGCCCCCTCCCACTAAACACATACACACTGGTCCCAGTTCAGGCTTGCCATTTCCCTGGCTGGGCCCAGGAAACAACGATGTGGAGCGGAAGCTGAGTACCAGGAAATAGCCTACAGCCAGGATTGTGGAGGCAGGACCAGCCAAAGAGCCCCTCTGGAGCCAGAAGGGCAGGAGAAAAGCTCTGAGGGCCAAAAAAAGAGAGAAAGCTAAAGCTGGCAGGACCAGTCTAGGGGGAAATCACCAAGGAGGCACCTGGAGAATGAGATGCAAATTGTCAGGGCTGGGGGCCGAAGAGATGCTTATATGCAAATGAGCAGACCAGGCCTCTATTGGATTAAGCTCAGTTATATTTTTTAACCCCCTTTTGGCAGAATTCGTCCCCAAACTGAGGGAGAAGGGAGCGCTCTCTCCATTCTGCAGAGGGAACAACTGAGACCCAGCCATGGAGAGTGTGTGAGTGGGCAGTGGAGAAGCAAGCAAGTGCCCAAGCTCGGGGGGGTCCAGAACCCCGTCCCAGATCCCACCCCCTCTCCACCCCCCGGAACCTGCTTGCAGCCTGAGCCACAGTGTACAGACGACCCTGCACCTATCTGAGGGGCCAGGGTGGCATCAGGCAGTAGGAGCACGGGGCCCGAAGGATAAAAGGGTGGAAAGAAGGCCCCAGGAGGCTTGGCCGTGGATACGGAGAAGGAGGAGGAAGGAAAGAGGCACAAGGAGGGCAGGGGCCTAGAGCGGGGTCTGCCAGGCTTTCTGAGAGGGGAGCAGAGCAGAAGAGGCAGGAGAAGCAGCTGCCAAGCAGCTCACTTGCAGGGCAGGGGCTCCAGGAATTTTGAATAGGAAGCCTGGGGTCTAATTCCTCTTCTGCAATAGATGTGTGACCTTGGACAAGTCGCTTAACCTCTTGAACCTTGGTTTCATCATCTATAAGGTAGGAACCAGCCATGCTAGGCTTCCCCAGTGACAATGTAACCAAGGATCAAAGGAGGTAATGGAAGTGAAAGACTTTACACAGTGCTCTGCAAACGGGAGCTCTCATCACTAACCAGGGCATCAGCCAGGGAGTGGGGGTCAGAAGGGAAGTGTCTTCCCCACCATTGAAAGAGACTGGCTGTGTTGGCTTGCACTGGGATTCATTCCTACTGTCTTCTACCTGTCAAGTTCCCATACCCAGTGATTTGAAGTCAGGTCAACCCTTAATGGTCTCAGAATCAGGGCACTTGGCTTCTGGTCCCAGATCTGGCACCAGTCACCAGGGTAGCCCTGGGCAAGTCACTTGCCCTGTCTGGACCTTAGCTTTCCCATGCGGAGAATGAGGATTTTGAACCTGATGGTCTCTGAGGCACAGCACCGAAGCCTGCTTTTGATGCAGAACAAGGAATTCTGCCGAACCCTTAGCAGCTGGGCGACCCATGAGAACTCAATTTGTGTTTTGTTTTAGCTTGTGCTTCTTTAGCAAGAAATTCTTCTCTGCATTACGTGGAGAAATCGAACGCATTTTCATTTCCTCCTCAAAGAGAGGAGAATGGTCTTTATGTTTCTGAGCATGAGGCCTTTCCTAGCCTGAAGAGTGAGTCAACAGGTCTTATGCAGTGACTTGAGGGCAGGGTGCTTTTTGGCTGGCTCTCAAATCCTATCATGGAAGGAAAAATGGGGAATTCAGGCCATTGTGGGATGGGCCTAAAAGAAAGGCTGGCAAGGGAGTGTGGAGGAAAATGGGGGTGGGAGCTGGGAGAAGGGGCCTTGACCGTGGGTTTGGACGATGAATCCCATCCCCGCAAGTGTCCCCGAACGGGTCCATGGCCCAGAAAATGCCAGGTCTGTTAGACCCGACTGCTAGAGGGACAGCATACAGACACCTTGGCATGGTATGGTGATAGATCAGAACAACATGATTCTCAAGAGTTCACCTGCGGGGGGCGCCTGGGCAGCTCAGTCGGTTAAGCGTCTGCCTTCGGCTCAGGTCATGATTCCAGGGTCCTGGGGTGGAGTCCCGCATTGGGCTCCCTGCTCAGAGGGGAGCCTGCTTCTCCTCTCCCTCTGCCTGCCCCTCTGTCTGCCACTCTGTCTACTTGTCCTCACTCTCTATCAAATAAATAAGTAAAATCTTAAAAAAAAAAAAAAAAAAGAGAGAGAGAGAGAGAGAGAGCTCACCTGGGCAGGCAGCCCCACGGGGAGCCGGGTCCCATCTGGCCTATAACCACATACCTACACACTAAGTTTCTGGTTGTTGCTCAAGAACACACAGAGCACGTACAAGCTCTGGGGACCCCTGGATGCCCAACACACCAGGAGAGAGAAGATCCCGCTAACCTGAATTTAGGGCCAAACTACAATGTATTGGGAGCCAGAAACAGGGGTGATGGACACCTCAGTATACACATTCACTTGTATTCCTTTACTTTGTTCTGAGAAGGGTTTGGGATGAACTTTGCCTGGTCACCACAAGCCGAGTTCAACATTGTCTGGAAACAAATGCGGGCATCATCAAAGACAAGGCCAGACGATGGCAAACCGCTAAGTCCACTCTGGTACCAATGACAAATGATGACACTGAGGTATGAAGAAGGTTTTTATGTCTGTCTGCCAACTTCCTGGGATTTATAAGTCAGCGTATTCGTCTCCTAGAGCTCCCGTAACAAATGATCACAAATTAGATGGCTAAAAGGAACCGAATTTATTCTGGAGGCCAGAAGTCTGAAATCACGATATCAGCAGGGAAGGCTCCCCCAAAGGCTCTAGGATAGGATCTTTCCTTGCCTCTTCCTGGCTTCTGGTGGTTTCAGCCAGACCTTGGCACCCTTGGCTTACAGACCCATCACTCTAATTTCTACATTTGTCTTCACGTAGCCATCTTCCCTGTATGTGCCTCTCCATGTCTAAATTTCCCTCTTCACATAAGGACACAGTCTCTGGGTTAGGGCCCGCTCTAATCCAGTGTGACCTCATCTGAACCTGATTACACCTGCAAAGACCCCATTTCCAACCCTATTTCCACAATCACAGGTTCCAGGTGGAACATGAATTGGGAGTGGGAGGGGACACTCTTCAACCCAGGATAATCAGTAAGCTTTCATCTTATCTTTATGCATACAAAAGAGACTATCACTGCCGAAGGATAGGTCTCTGCGAAGCTCTATTCGACTGTCCAACAAACATATTTCCTCTAAGTTAAGGGACAGAGATGAATGGGACAAGCCCACCAGTTCAGGCTGGGAGCACAAGCCCACGATTGTAGGAAGAGCATAGTCTGGGCAAGGGCAGCTGCTGAGGGGCTGGGGGCAGTGAGTGAAGGACAGACAAAGCTGAGTTGCAAACAAGGCACCGCAAACCAGACCAAGAGGGGACTCCTCTGCACACAAAGGGCTCTGATTCACACGGGCCCCTCGCCTCAAGCACAGACAGTGCACCGACCCTTGAAGAAGCATTTCTGTACCTTGGCACTGCCAACGTTTTGGATAGGATAATTCTTTGTTGTAGGGTGCTGTCCTGTGCATTGTAGGATGCTTAACGGCATCCCTGACCTCAACCCAGTAGATGTCAATGCAAGTCCCCAGCTGTGACACCAAAAACTGTCTCCAGACATTGCTAAATCTCTCCTTGGAGGCAAAACCTCGCCCAGTTAAGAACACTGTCTTAAAGGTTCAGAAACAAGTGTCCAGAAAAGAAGTAGGCTATACTCCTGACCACTAGAAAGGCCCAGACATTTGCTGATACAGGCTTGCTCTCCCATCACCCTCCCAGCCCCGCCTTATTTAAGAGAACATCTCATGAACTGTTGAGGCATGATTAAAATTATGCTTATCGTGGGTACCATCACTCACTACCAGAAGCTTGAACCTCACGATAGAATCAACTGGCAGAATCCAGGAGCCTCGGATGCAAGACATGTTAGAATTTTATCAGTGGGCAGGAAGACAATCTGGGATCCAATGAAAGGGACCCAGAAGTGGAAATGGCCCCACCCCACCCCTGGGCCCAAATCAAAGAGCCCACCTTGAGTCCCGTCGACTATTACTGGTGTCCACGGGGCCAATGGACACGCTTTCCTGGCAGGATCCCTCACTGATTTCACAGAGGTCTGTCTAGGTTTCAGCAGAGGCGCAGAAAACGCCTTGGAGGCGCAGAAAACGGTCTTAGCTATAAGAGTTGGCAAACATTAGCCAGAGAGACAGAGCCCCAGTCAACAAAGCTACGAATCAGGCAGGCTCCATCCCACTGAGGAGCTGCCAGGGCCAAACGGTGGGACCAGTCACGCCCAGCTGAGCTTGGGGGAAGCCAGAGCTCATGGGTACCGGGGGACACCAGGGACCCACCCGTGACACACGTGGTGTGGCCACGAACGTTGGTTGCACTGACGCAGCAGCTGGATCCTGTCAGAGGGAAGGGCCTGGCACCTGCTTAGGGCTGTAGCACTCAGCTCAGAGCCCTGCCTTCGTGTTCCACGCTGCAGTGGGGGGATTTTCTGGGTGATAAATCGCCCATCCCCCTTGAACGCAGAATCTGCAGTAAAGTCCTCCGTTGTCACCTCTGAACTAAGTCAGTCCTGACATTTATGGGGTCCAAGGAAAGCCTGCCGTTGCAGAGACTGAGGGATGTGGCCTGACATGGGCGGCAGCAGAGCTGGGCTTTGGACTGGGATGCGCCTCAGGCTGTTTTGCCTACAGTAGGTATCTTAACCTCTCTGAGCCTCAAAGTTCCCCTCTATAAAATGGAAGGAATGGGAGGTAACCTACATCGAAGGACTTTAGAATTAAATGAGATGACAGACATAAAGCTTTGGCACAGTGCCCAGTACAAAGAAGCCCTCAGCAAACGTGCTTTATTGTTATGACAACCCATCTGGCAGACATTCCAGGAGCGACCTGTGCTGTAAAAGTGGACCCTGACAGCAGGTGCACGGGAGCATCTGCTGGCCAGAGCAGCAGGACTTAGGGAGTGTCTATGCAGGTACCCGCTTCCGCATTCAAAGACAGCCACCCCGGCACTCTCTTTGCAGCTTCAAGGGCTGGGAGAGCAGAGCCCCCCAGAGGAAGGATGCCTCTGAGATCGTCGGCTGTTCCAGCCCCAGCAGAGAAGTACGGGGCTCCCTGTTCCCAGCACCTGCCCTTCAGGGGTCTTTATTTTCACTTATCAGGGAGCCACGAGCTGTGCACGTGAGAAGCTGGTGCAGCGTTTCCGGTTGTGCTTATCAGCGGTGTGGCTCCCAGGTGGCCACCAGCTGGGCTCAGGGCCCCTGGAGCATCAGCAAGCCTGCCCTCCTAGCTCTCCCCACCACCCTTCGGCACAGCCACTGAGGTCCAGAGTGCTCATTCCAGACCTCAGTGCGAAGGTGCACCTGCTGAAGGCAGCAACACACCTCAGGGTGACCCCCTCGGGGAGCTAATGAGTGGGCAGGGCCATGGCTTCTCGAAAAGGAGTCAAAAGCCTCGGGTTGCATTAGAACAGCCCCATCAGAGGCTAGAGCCAACAAACATCCTCAGATAGCCTCGGAGCCTCGGGCCTTGGTGAGGAAAGTCAGGGCCAAAGCTACTTGGCAACAGGTGCCCATCGCTTACCTTCCTTTCCTCTCTCAGCCCACATCACGCTTTATCATAGACATCTGTCTCCACCGACCCAGGAGAGCACAGGCCATGGCTGATCTGCTCTTTGCTATCTCCCCAGCACCTGAATAATTAAATACCTTCAAGATACAGAATGTGAAAAAACAAAGCATGAGTTATCATTAAATCAGATGACCTCGAAGCATTTCATGAACCCAATGAGTATCGCTGATGCTAATGCCCCACGGTCTGAGAAGACTGTGGAGACTGCGGTGCCCCATGATCAAGACATTTAATACAGTAGGACATGGACAACCCAGCCCAGCTGTGACTCAGCTCCTCCCTCTTCCTGGACCTTGCCCAAGCCCACGGAGAGGAAATCTGTAGAGACCCTGCGAATAATTGTCACTTGCTGAATAACACCAGAGTTAAGCTCCTAAAATGTAGGGCATGTAGAACTTTCCCACGCATCAAAAACTCCAGGCGGAGAACCGTATTCTGATATTGTCCTGATCTTGGTATCAACAAAAATAAACTCGTAAGAGGTTTTCCTGAAAGCCCACACCTTCTGCCCATGTCAGTGTCCTAAGGGAAAACAAGAGAAGTGTGACATTGGACCTAGTGTCGCCTTCCCAGACTACCCCATCATTGCTGCTACAGTTAGCCCTCCCTCTGCCCCCCCCCCCCAACCACAAGGCAGGGTCTATATGATCCGTGACGTGTTTGTTCTCAAAAGGAAACAAGGGCTTCCAGCCTTCATCGGCAACTCCATTTCTAGGTTTTCCTTCCTTAAGAAGCAAGAATTGCAAACCAATTTAACTCCTAGGAAGATGTCCCATAGTATTGGACTTACCATCCCAAGGACACTTCCAGGAATGTCAAGCAGTTATAGACCTCTGAGTCTGCATCAGGATATTATAGTAAACATAATCCACCACTTTGGACCAGTGACACTTCACCTAACCCTATCTGGGCTCTGCTCCACCACAAGATGCCAGAGAGACTGATAAGCCAATTGCTTATAACTTGAGAGCAACATCCTCTGGGTACAAATTGATAAAGAAGCCCTAGAGATTATCACAAAAGTCAAGAAGCCTTAAAACTAATTCTCTGTCCTTGCAATTATAAACCCTTTTTGAAAATCTTTTCCAAGGACGAGCCTTCCCTCTTAATTATGCCACGATGTATGCATCTCTGAAATGAGAGGCTCTGCTCGGCATTTATGACTACATGCTTATCTTCCAGCCTGAAGATGCACTTCCCATTGCTGATGTGCTGAACCAGCTACTATGCCAGGTTCCAGAAAACTGCCCCTGACAGCAGCCTCCCGAGGGGGCAGATGGCAAAGATGGAGGTGTGAAGGAGACCTGATAAGGGGTGCAGGAACACGATGTGGTGCAGAGAAGAATCGTAACAAAGACCCTGCTCCCCTAAAGGAGAAAGGACCCCTCCCCTAACCCAAGCAGCAGAACAGAATGGGGGACTTTCAGTGCAGGGGCAGGCTGGAAGAACCGAGCAGACAAGTGGAATACATGTCCCCATTTTTAAGGGCTTTGCAAGCTAATGGGGGGAGACAGTGCCCACAAAGGCTGCAAGTTAAAGATCCCAGTCAATAAGGCAGAGCCAGTGTTGTAAGAGCTCAGAGCAGAGGTGGCCAATGGGGGACTTCCGTGGAGCAGGATTCCGACAACGGAAGACTGGTCTCTCTGACAGTATTTTCCCAATGGGCGATGGAAGAAGTGATGTTAAGGCTCTGAGGCAGCTGGAAAAGGGCCCCAAAGCCCTCCCAGGTGACAGCAAGAGGAGAGGCACAGAGGTGGGTAGAGACTGGCAGAAACCAGCAGAGTGAGACGAATGTAAGAACTAGGAACCCAAACTCCAGAAGCTGGGTCACCTTGGTCCTGGTTGGCCTGAGGCAGTCCCAGTTTACTTCCACTGTCCCACTGTCATTATTAATAATGTCCCCTTACAATCTCAAAAGTGTCCTACCTTAAATGAAAAATTATATGGTCACCCTAGTCAGAAGGATCTTTGGGCGGTCACCTTCCATTTGTGGGCAGGCCTCCGACACACCCGGGGGTCCAAGAGCACACGGCCCCCCTCCTGAAGAAGTCTTGCCAGCCCAGATCTACACACATCCTCATTCCTGCCAGGAGCCTCTGGCCCCAAGCACCCAGAGCCCTTTTCTCCCCCATCACCATCCCTGAAAAATCCTTGTTGTCCCCAGAAAAGGGAAAGGGGTTCATTTAAATTTTAAAAGCCATTAAAAACCTATGCAGAACAAGAAACTCCATGAACAAATGAAAAGATTTTACCACAGACTGGGAGCAGACAGCTGCCATGTATACAATGGAGAATGGGTTTGTAGTCAGAATACGCAAGAAATCCCGATATACCTAAAGAAAAAGACAAACCACAGAATGGGAAAATGGGCCCAGAAAATGAGTAGGCAATTCACAGAAGAAACCCAAATGTCAATAATCACAAAAGGATGTTCAACCTCACTCATAATTTTTTAAATATAAATTGAAACAACAAGGAGATACTCTTTTATACTCATCAAATGAAAAAAAAGAAACAACCTTTTTTAAGTCCGAAATGTCAAGTGGTGGTGGGCAAACAGGTACTCTCATACAGTTTGATGGGTGATCGCTTAGCAGAACAACTTTGTTCTATTTGGTAGAGTAGAAGATGTATGTGCTCCACAACCCAGAAATTCAACTCCTCGATGTATGTCCTAGAAAAATTCTCTCACCCATGACATAAGGAGACCCATGTCTCCCTGTACAGTGAATACTTAGGTGCCCAAGAGTAGCAGTAGTAGACAAAAATCTAAACGTCCCTTAACAGAAGAATGGACAAATCTGTTTGGTATGGTCACACAATGACTATGATACAGCACTTAAAACAAATACACGATCCCGGAGTCCCGGGATCGAGTCCCGCATCGGGCTCCCTGCTCAGCGGGGAGTCTGCTTCTCCCTCTGACCCTCCCCCCTCTCATGCTCTCTCTCTCTATCTCATTCTCTCTCAAATAAATAAATAAAAATCTTAAAAAAAAAAAAAAAGAATAAACCAGAGTTACAAGAATCACATGGATAAACCTCAGTAATGTTGAGGGGGAAAGCAAGTTGAAGATTTACTGCCTGGATACACTTTCAAATATGCAAAACTTTATATATAGTTTATGGAAATATATGTATGTAGCAAAAGTCTAAAATTATGAGTGGGATGATAAACTCCAAATTCAGAAGAGTATTACCTCTGGGGAAGAAGGTCAGACATGGGAGGCGCCTGGGTGGCTCAGTTGGTTAAGCAACTGCCTTCGGCTCAGGTCATGATCCTGGAGTCCCTGGATCGAGTCCCGCATCGGGCTCCCTGCTCAGCGAGGAGCCTGCTTCTCCTTCTGACCCTCCCCCCTCTCATGTACTCTCTCTCATTCTCGCTCTCTCAAATAAATAAATAAATCTTTAAAAAAAAAAAAAAAAAGAAGGTCAGACATGGGATCCAGGAGGAGGAGGGTTCAGGGGGCTTCTATTGGATCTGTAATATTTTTTTTTAAATGTGAAGCCACTAGGCAAATGTTAAAATTTAACAAAACTGAGTGATAGGGAAATGGATGTTCCTTATATTATTAGCCTCTCCATTTTTTCCCGTATTCCCGAAATACGAAGAGGGAGAATGAATGAGGTAGTACAGGCCTGCTGAGGAGCAAATTTATAAACGAAGAGGCCACGGCTGACACAAGCTTGGATGTGCCTCCCTAAGTCCTTCACATGGCCAGCACCAACCCTACATGCCTGGCAGCGTCGAGTGTGAGGCCAGGATGACTCCCAAGCGTCTGGCTCAATGGGGACAGAGCTAGTGGGTGGGAATGTGGTTCCCCTCAGTCTCCTTTCCCTCCTCTGTCTCTGGCTGGCCCTTGTTGATCGTCTTCCCTGTTGGTCTTTAGCACCTCACAATGTCCTTGGACAAGCTTCCTCTCCCCTTGGTTGTGTCAGAGAAGAACACAGTTTTCACCTACCAGATTGACAAAAATTACAATGTTTGACACTGCCCAATATTACAGGTATGGATGTGTTCCACCACACGCTGGTACAAGAAATGTCACATTACTAGGGGCGCCTGGGTGGCTCAGTTGGTTAAGCGACTGCCTTCGGCTCAGGTCATGATCCTGGAGTCCTGGGATCGAGCCCCACGTCGGGCTCCCTGCTCAGCAGGGAGTCTGCTTCTCCCTCTGACCTCCCCTCTCTCATGTGCTCTCTCTCTCTCTCATTCTCTCTCTTTCAAATAAATAAATAAATAAATCTTTAAAAAAAAATGTCACATTACTCATTTGTCTAAATCCAACTAAACTTGGCTACAAGACCTCACTCTCCAGGACTGACAAAAAAATTCAATCTTAGTCATGATTTGAGGGTGCCTCTCCCTTTTGAAGATCATACTAAAGCCCTTGGGAGGATTATACATTCCAAAATGGGGGAGAAGGGGCAACTAAACTTTAGTCCATCATGGGCACCACTGTGATGCCCATTGTCCCAGCCGCCATGATCCTCCCCAAGGCACCAGCTCTACTCACTCCACGCCAGACTTAGAAAGAGAACCCAAGAGAGGACACATCACTTAGCTCTATCTCCTGGAATATGGAAGCCACCCTCTCAGAGGTCCAGCCGCCTCACACGGTGCTGGCAAGTCCAGTGCACACCCCTTCCTCAGGGACCTGCTCTCCCAAGCCCACCACGGGCAGCCGCCCCCTGCCCATGCCCCCACCCTCACCTTCCAAAGCCCCTTTGGATGCCTACCCTGATGTATTGTTGAGTTTGGGGGAAAACAGCTTTCATGGACTCAATTGTGTTCCCAAAAATACATATGTTGAACCCCTAACCCACAATGGTACTGTATTTGGAGAAAAGAGGTAATTAAGTTTAAATGAGGATATATATGGGTCAGGCCTTAATCCAATAGGATTGGTGTCCTTGTAAGAAGAGGAAGAGACACACAGAGAAAAGGCCATTGGCAAGCCAAGAAGAGAGGCCTCAGGAGAAGCTAGCTTTGCCAGCCCCTTGATTTGGGATTTCCAGCCCGCAGAACTGTGAAAAAATAACTTCCTTTGTTTAAACCGCTGGTTTGTGGTATTTATGATACCCCTTACAGACTAATACAATGTCTAAGGGTGTGTGTGTGAACTGAGAGCTCCAACCCTCGAAGCCAGGCAAGGGGCCCCCGCGGCCTGTGCAGTGGCTCTCCACGTCCACTCTGCTTGCCATTGGGATCGGGTGACCCTTTGAGTGTGAGTAAACCCCCCAGAGATGGGAGGTGGAGGGGGCCCAGGGCAGAGATCCTGGTAGACTAATACAGGAGGCAGGTTGACATGAGCATGTTTTTGCCCAAGCTGCAAAACATTACCAGGGATGATCTCTGGGCAATGGGAATAGAAAGGAAGTGTTCTTCCTTTGATTTGTCTGTATTTCCTCAATGTTCTAAATGAGCACACACTGCTTTTGTAAAAATGACAATAGTAAGTTTTTAACTCTTAAAATCTCTGCCATCCCCTGGGCCCAAATCCAGAGCCACTTTCTCCATGTGCGTCTCCCGCAGAGCTGAGCGCTTGAGCTTTTCCTTTTGGGAAAGCCCATGAGAGTCGGGCTGCTCCCATGCTTCCTGTCTGGGCTGCAGTTACGTATTACGTGCGTGATTTTGCTCCGCAGCTAGTCACCCACCTCCCGGTGGCCCTCAAATAGCGCCCTGCCCACTCAGCGTGGCCCTGTCCCATACTAACATTAAGCACTTTTTCAATCATGACAACAAAACTGAACAATAGCTATGATCTTCCTCATTTTGCAGATTTGGAGTGTAGAGCTCAAGTGTTGACGAGCCGTGAGTCTCAGGGCTGAAGGAGAACAGAGACCAGGCCCGTCTGGCTCCAGGTCCTCCCGGCAGGAGAGACCCTGAATCGTGGGCTCTCGCTGGGCTTCCATATTCACCTCATCTGGGTGGGCGGCTCTGGCTGCCATTTCAGGCAAAGAAGAGTGTTGGCGTGGGGAGAGGGCCTGGGTGAGCGTGGCGCAGAGTGCTGAGTGCCCTCTTTCTCTGCCGTGCCTGGCCCTGTAAGAGCCCTGTGTTTTCAAGGGAGATGAAAAAATTCAACTCAGGAGTGTAGAATTGCCAACCTCCCACAGATAACAGACTACAGCACCGTCCTCCAGCAGTCTTCTCGGTGATAAAGGAGGTATTTTGATCTCCTTCTTCCTGATTCACGGTTCAGAACTGGGACAGGGAAGAGAAGGTGTCCTATAAAGACCCCCGTCAAGCGCCACAAGAGTCCCCCCGGCCACCGGGAACCCTGCTGTCCTTCCTCCTGTTAAATGTGCTGGGCTACCTCTGGGGCAGCATTTCTCTACCTTGGCATGATTGGTATTTTGGACGGGATAACCCTTCATTACAGGGGCTGTCCTGTGCTGTAAGTGTTCCACAGCATCACTGGCCTGCCCCTGGGTGCCAGAAGTCTCCCCTCACGCGTGACAACCAAAAATGTCCGCAGACATTACAAAAGGACTCCTGGGAGACAAAACCGCCTCCAGTTGAGAAGCGCCGCTCTAGAGCTTTGTGCTCTCAGTCTTGTCCCCCAACACAGAGTCAGGACCTGAGAGGAAGTGTTGGGCTGGGCCCTTCATTATCGGACACCAGGCAGCACAAAGAACACAACGGAAGTGGGGACCTCGACACGGAATCACAGGTACATTCCTAGCGGAGAAAGTTGAAAGCAATGAAGGACCCATTCATTCAATGAGGCAATCACCAAGTACATATCTATTTACTGGTGGATTATTACACCCTGGGTGCTGTGCTAGCTGTTGGAGACACAAAGATCAAGAAGATAAACCGAGTCCTTGCTCTCACATAGCTTTCTGTCTGTGAAAACAGACATTACACAACCGGTTGCCATCAAGTGTGTTAAGGTTGATGATGGAGAAGTACGGGGGGCCTCTGAATGAATTTACAAAAGATGAACTCAGGGGGGCGCCTGGGTGGCTCAGTCGTTAAGCATCTGCCTTTGACTCAGGTCATGATCCCAGGGTCCTGGGATCGAGCCCCACATTGGGCTCCCTGCTCCGCGGGAAGCCTGCTTCTCCCTCTCCCACTCTCCCTGCTTGTGTTCCCTCTCTCACTGTCTCTCTCTCTGTTAAAAAATAAATTAAAAAATCTTAAAAAAAAAAAAAAAAAAGATAAACTCAGGGATTAGGAGAGGACCCTTTGCATCACCTGGAACTAAACAGTGTTGGTCTATCTGGCAAGTTGCCTTTTACCCCAGCCAGCCTCCCGTCACCAGGCTCGTCAGCCCTCCCCCTCAGATCTGGAAGCCTGGCTGTGACAGGTAGGCCCCACGTACCGAGGGTGTGTCGGGATCCGGTTGACTTTGCTCCCAGGTGTAACTTCTGATTCCATTTTGAGCCAGCTGAGGCCGTGGAGTAATCGAATTAGGCAAATATTATGGGGAAGAAAATGGGCCTGTAAGTAGCTTAAAGTGATGGAAATGACCTGAAGGTGGCCATGCAAATGGTCTGTATAATATCCTGTAATAACCCTGTCCAGGCAGCCCGAGGAGGCAGGCTTCCAATAATGAGGTGTCTGATTGGAATAATGTTCAGTGGGAGAACGTGTGAGTGTCCGCATAAATCAGGCCTGGAGAGCCTCCCCAATTAGCCGGGAAGGAGCCAGGCAAGGTGGGTGCCAACGCCATGCGGGGAGGCTGCCGGGCAAGCCGCAGACATGGGGGACGAAAATTAATCATCCTCACAGCAATCCTGACATTTTACAGCACTCTAACCCTTTTCCACTGCAACAGTTCACCTAGTCCTCACACAGCTGTTCTAAAGAGTAAATGAGATAATGGCCTCCTGTGAGATCATTAATGGCCAGTTTGGGTCATGATGTTAGCCCCAGCACCCAGCATGGTGCCTAGCACATAGTAGCTGTTCAATAAACAGAAGCTGGTAAGGCCCACGTAGCAGAGAGATGACGGTTCTCCAATCATCTGATTTTCTCCTTCTTGGCACTGGGGACACTAGCAAGCTCAAACACATCCTCAGAGAGCTTCCTTTCCTCTCCATTGCTTCCCCGTGGGGGTAGATGAGCTTTGTTCTCAGCAGTCAGCTACTTGAGAAATGTCAGTTCCCCTTTTGATCCCCCCCATCTCTGCCCCAGCTGACAAGAAGCTGGGTAGGATGTTTCACTGGGCCCGCAAGATGCCTCATGCGTTCAGTAACTGGGTACCGAGGGTCTACAAGGTGCCATTCATTCATCTCTATATTCAAAACTAATTGTTGAGTAGCCAGTGTGAGCCAGGCTCAGGCACACGGGGGAGGAGTGAGAAATGGAGAGCAGCACCAGCCCTGGGAGCCCAGACCCGGCAGAAGACACCCGGCCTGTGCGCACGCCTCCCGTCTGGGGCACCAGAAGCAGAGAGCCGGGCAGGTCACAGAGCCTCCGGGGAGAGGAGCGGCTACCGCCTCCCCAGGGGTTCCCCACTCCGGCCCTATGGGCCTCACCACTCACCTCTGGGAAACAGTTCTATTCTCTATTTCACAGAGGAAGAGACTAAGGATCTTACCAAAGACGGTAAAGCTGATAAGTAAAAACTTAGCTTCAAGCAAGTTCCAGACACCACATCTAGTCTTTGACGTGTAAACAAATGCAGGTGGTAACCAAACTCATGCGCACACCACAGCCTCACTGTGCAGACCCCTAAGTGACTGCTCACACGTACATGAACACCCGGTGTCCTCCTAAGCACGCCCACGCACAGAGGCAGCTCCACATGCATGTGCACACCCAGGCAACACCCCGGAATGGCACCTGACCTCTTGGGCTTTTATCTTCTGGTGCCAAAGAGTAGTCATTCGGGGGGGGAGCAGCTAAGGGGCCTGCATCCTGTGCCAAGATGGAAGAAACTTGACCCACAGTGACCTTGTTGTGATCACCCGAAGCCCAAACAAATTGAAGATTCCTTATAGAAAATCCATTACGTATAAATGCACTACCTGCCTGGGGGGATGAGGGGTGATGAGTGTCCCCCCTACCTTAGCTCAGAGACTACTATAACAAAATACTGGAGACTGGGTGGCTTAAACAACAGGCATTTGTTTTGTCCCAGCTCTTGAGGCTAGAAGTCTGGGACCAATGTGTCAGCAAGGTGGGTTTCTGCTGAGACCGCTCTTCCCTGGTTTACAGATGGCCACCTTCTCACTATGTCGTCCCCTGGCCTTTCCTCTGTGCTCCTGTTGGGGGAGGGGCGGAGGGGGAGAGAGAGAGAGAGAGAGAGCGCGCACAAGTGCTTGTATGTCTCTTCCTCTTTTTTTTACAAGGACACCAGCCCTATCAGATTAGGGCTCTACCCTTATGACCTCATTTAACCTTAATTATTTCCCTAAAGGCCCTGTCTCCAAATACAGTCAGATCGAGGGTTAGGAGTTCCACATAAATTTGAGGGAGTCACAATCAGTCCACAATACCTCCATACCATGAGCTGGAGGCAAACTCGGGGGCAAGGAACATAGACACACATCAAGAGCTACGTGTCACATTCGCCCTGGGAGCAGCCCCCGCAGGGACTGGGCGGCTGCACACCTCACATGCAGCCTCCTTCCGCACCAGAGGCCTGCAGCATATGCTCCCAGAGGAGGAAGGCCGTCACAATGCAGAAAGGCTAAGATGCAGACTCTTCCCTGGTACTCTGAAACCTCCCCTCTGGCCCCTCCCCAGCCCCTGTAGACAGAGCTGGCGGCACACCTGGTCCCGGCGCAGCGGGAAGTCACCTTCTGGGGCCCTAGGTGGCCCTGCTGCAGCCACAGCCTTCCAACAAGCGTGTCTCAGAGAAGGAGAAACGAATCTCCATGAGCGGGGTATCACCCAACCCGGTCAGCGGGGACATCGGATGCCCGCTTGCGAAGGTAGAAGAGCACCTGGACATGAGCCCACCCATGGCCCTCGTTTTACAGACAGGGAAGCTGAGGAAAGGGTTTGCCCAAACTCTAACTAGTCTCCACACTGTGTGCTACCGGCTTTCATGAACCTGTAATCCAAACTTCTTTCAGCCAGCGTCCAGAGTGGTGTTTCTCAAAATGCAGGCGGAGGCCCCCTGTGTCCGGAGCATACCCCAGGAATCTGTTTCATGATGTCTGAGATGAACCCCAGCATGTTACTAAGCTCCCCCCAGTGGAACTGGTACACTCCGAAACTCAAGAATGATGCCCCAGAGGAGTCTGGTCTGCTGTGCAACTCCGAAGCTACTGAGCGACACAGGGACAGGGCGAGGAGCCCTCGAATGGTGCATGGTAGGAAGGCAGTCCCCGACCTGTAGCCAGCACAGAGTTTGTGGACAGCCCCACGCGGAACAATGCAGGGACAGGAGACCCCACTCAGTCAGCAAGGTCAGCCGAGTCCACCCTCGGGATCAAGAGAGTGCCATTACCACAGTCAGATTGTCCTTACATCAGAAATATAGGCACACTCTTTCCTTTGGGGACCCCAGGATTTGGCTCAGAGAACGGTAATAGCCAGCCGAGCATGGAGACCCTGATGCTTAACTTGGAAACCTCATGTACATAGAAGTATACCAGACATTTGCACACCGGACGTTCCCTCAACCACCAAGCGGTGCTGGGCTGCGCGGCCACCCAGTGGCCAAAGGACAAACTGCCTCGCCTGGCCCCTGCCTTTTTAGCTTTCTGTGATGATGCAAAACTCACCTCCCCTTTTCTCTACCTTTTCTTACTTCTTTCAGGTGACTCCCTCTCAGAGCATCTCTCCCATGCATGATCACACCGACATTCTTTTTAATCCCTTTCCTCTTATTAAATTACATCACTTGGGATTTTCAAACTCAAATGCCTACAGGGGCCAACAAGAAAATGTTTTCATTACATGAAGAGGACCTGGTTGGGTAGGCACTAGCCTACTGCCACCCTGTGGAAGGTTAGTGCCAGAGGACCAGGTTGCCAGGCTGCCCAGAGCCAGAAATCTGGAAGCTTTTTAATGACATTTTAATATCCTGGCACATAAGTTTTCCTTTAAAATGCTATGTGGATACTGTATTGTACACAGATGGCCCTTAACCTACAATGGTTGGACCTAACGATTTTTCAACTTTACAATGGTGCAAAAGCAATATTCATTCAGTAGCAACTGCACTTCAAATTTTGAATTCGGATCTCTTCCTGGGCTCTCGAGATGCTGGGATCCTCCCTCGTGATGCAGGGCAGTGGCCGGGAGCACAGCCCATGGCCAGCAGTGAAGGCGAAACCCCGATACACTGACAACCATTCTGCACCCATACGGCCATTCTGTTTTCACCTGCAGTACAATCCTCAATAAATTACGTGAGATGTTCAACACTTTATTATAAAATAGGCTTTGCGTTTCATGATTTTGCCCGATTGTAGACTGATGGAAGTGTTCTGAGCCTGTTTAAGGTAGGCAAGGCTGAGCTACGTTTGGTGGGTTAGGTACATTAAATGCATTTTCAACTTAAGATATTTTCAACTATAATGGGTTAATCAGGACGTGACACCATCATCATAAGTCAAGGAAGACTTGTGCTTGAAATTTGCTAAGAGGGTAGATATTAAGTGTTCTCGCTCTCTCTCACTCTCTCTCTCACACACACACACACACAAAGGAACCTTGCAAAGTGTTGGATATGTTCATTAGCTTGATTGTTGTGATTATTTCACAACTTATACTATTTCAAAACATCAAGTCATATACCTTACATATTTGTCACTTACACCTCAATAAAGATGGGAAAATAAAGTAAAATTTTTAAAAATACAAAAATGATTGCTATGGGGGCCAGCATGGCAGAGGCCCAACAAAATCCACCTGAGGGCCACACTCGTGATGCTGGGATGACTCTTGTCTCCCTTCTTGTCTCTGCCTTGCCACTTTCCACAGCTACGTCCAAACCCTTAGACGTGAGAGGAGGACTTAGGTCAATGCTGATAGGAGGAAAACTTGGGCTTTTAACCAAAATCAGACACTTAAAGAATCCATGCTATCAGCCTCCATCGCAATCCCTTGAGAGAGCCCAGATTCTCCCCAACACATTTCCATAGATCTCCTCCTCTTCTAAATTAATCTGCTTCCCTCAAGCACCAAGATTCTATATAAATAAAAAATGAGTTCTTATTTAATGGAATTATTTTTCTGTTTTGTTTAATTACTAGTATTTTGACAGCATTATTTTCTACCATTTCCAATGCAAATGCGCAGTGTTCCTGCTTCATTGTGGATTAAGCTGGGGTTTATGAGCGAATCCTGGAAGCTAACCACCACTTAAAACCTACTCCTGTGGGGAAATGCATGCTAAATTCCTAAGATCCAACTTTTACAGATTAGCTCTGGGAACTCCAGCCTGGTGGGACCCTGGGGGCCGCCTGGCAAAGTGCTGTGTTTTGAGGGGTGTCTTCTCCTTTCACACCACTCTTACTAGTATCACAGGCTATGAGTGTGGAAGATCCTTAGAAATCAGGTAGGCCACCCTCTTAGGTCACAGATGAGCAGAATGTTTACATGTGAGAGTACAGCAAGACGGAGTGACATGCCCCAATTCACACAGCTAGACAGGGACTCAGGCCCCCAGATGCCCAGTGCAGAGACTACAGCCTTTTCAGATGATGGGAAATATCATGGCCACAAGGCAGCCAAGGGAAAAAAGAAGTAAAACAATAGCAGCCAACATGTATTGAATACTCAGTATGTTCTGGGCACCATGCTAGGCACTTCTGGGCATTTACCTTCCAAAAGCATATTGTTTCCACTGTATGGAAGAGAATTCTGAGGTTAAGATGTCAGCCCAAAGTCACACAGTAAGTTCAGAGTTAACGATCACAGTTAATAAGCGACAGGGAATTCAGGCAACTACACTCCTAATCAAGAGGGTGTTTCCAGTTGCCCACTTATCCCCCTGCCCCCCACGCCCCCAAAGGAAGAGCTTGGCCACCTAGCCATCTGCTGGAGGTAGTGCTTCACAAACCCCAGATTTGCATCCTTCTTTCCCTGTTGTAAGAGAGGGGGTCCTTGTGGTGTCAGATTTTTCTGTTGAAAAGTATTCACTAGGACCTTTCATTTCAGGTAATACAATAGTCTAGATGTCCAGAAAATTCTCAAAGTGAAGAACATCAAAAATATGATGAATAAAAATAAATTAATTTCATAAATACATAGATGAGCTGGGAGAAAGAAAAATCCTCAAAGGCCAAAAATCATCGGAAAGCCCAATCTTAAGGAGGTAAGTGCCCACTAAAGCCTGGGGTGAGGAGAATCAGATGATTCCATTAGCCAGGAGCTTGGGTTTTAATGAGGACCTGAGGGTAAGGAGCTTAAGAGACAAAGTCTGGGCTCAAGAGGAATGGGAGGCATCTGAAAGGCCCCATTACAAAGCTGGGACACTTCTGCACCCTAAATAAATCCACCCCACACCTGGAGATGGTGGGGATTCCTGCCCATCTCTGCTCTGGGTAGAGTCTCCCTGATAATTCCTAATCAGGGTGCCTGGGTGGCTCAGTCAGTTAAGCGTCTGCCTTCAGCTCAGGTCATGATCCCAGGGTCCTGGAATCAATTGCCGCATCAGGTTCCCTGCTCAGAGGGGAGCCTGCTTCTCCCTCTGCTCCTTCCCCATCCCCCGCGTGGGAGCTTGCTCTCTCTCGCTCTCTCTCATTCTCTCTCGCTCTCACAAAAAGAAATGAATAAAATCTTAAAAAAAAAATTCCTAATCAAAAAATGGCCCTCATGTGGATTGAGGTCTGAAACTTTTACCAGCGGTGAGAAACCACAACAAAAAAAATTATTTTAAAGTGGTTTTGCTTGGGCGCCTGGGTGGCTCAGTTGGTTGAGCGACTGCCTTCGGCTCAGGTCATGATCCTGGAGTCCCTGGATCGAGTCCCGCATCGGGCTCCCTGCTCGGCAGGGAGCCTGCTTCTCCCTCTGACCCTCCCCCCTCTCATGTGCTCTCTCTCTCTCATTCTCTCTGTCTCAAATAAATAAATAAAATTTAAAAATAAAAATAAAGTGGTTTTGCTTGAAAAACACAAACACACAGACCCTCTCTGGAGGAACATAATTCAAATTTAGACATCAAAGAATTCCTGCAGATAAAGCACTAAAGAAATGATTTCAGATCTCCATACTTTTGGTCCATTGCAGCATTATTCACAATAGCCAAGATATGGAAACAAGCTATGTCTCTACTGACAGATGAATGCATAAAGAAAATGTGGTATAAATATACAATGGAATATTATTCAACCTTTAAAAAGTAAGGAAATCCTGCCATTTGCAACAACATGGATGATCCTGGAGAGCATTATGCTAAATGATATATGTCAGAGAAAGACAAATACTGTATGATATTGCTTCTATGTGGAATTTTTTTAAAAAAGATAGTTGAACTCATAGAAACAGAGTACTACGATGGTTGCCAGGAACCAGGGGGTAGGAGAAATGAGGAAATGGGGAGAGATTGGTAAAAGTTATAGAATGAATAAGTTCTCAGGATCTAATGTATAGAATGGTGATTATAGTTAATACTCTATCATATACTTGAAATTAGCTAAAAGTTCTTAAACAGTCTCACCAAAAAAAGAAAAATAGAAAGAAAGAGTAACTATGTGAAATGATGGATGTGTTAATTCACTTGATTATGGAAATCATTTTGCAATATATACATATATCAGATCATCAGATTGTATACTTTAAGTATATTAGAATTTTATTTGTAAATTATACTTCAGTAAAGCTGGCTGGGGAGGAAATGATCTCACAGTCATAAATTAGAGGACACAAGATGGTGAACATCACTAACCATCAGAGAAGTGGAAGTTAAAACCTCAATGAGGTATCACTTTATACCTGTCAGAATGGCTAAAACCAAAAAGGCAAGAAATAACAAGTGTTGGCAAGGGTGAGGAGAAAAGTGAACCCTCATGCACTGTGGGTGGGAATGCAAGCTGGTGCGGCCACTGTGGAAAACAGTATGGAGGTTCCTCAAGAAATTAAAAATAGAATTACCACATGATAGTAATTCCACTACTAGGTATTTACCCAAAGGAAATAAAAACACTAATTCAGGGGCACCTGGGTGGCTCAGTCGTTAAGCATCCGTCTTCAGCTCAGGTCATGATTCCAGGATCCTGGGATCGAGCCCCGCATCGGGCTCCCTACTCTGCGATAAGCCTGCTTCTCCCTCTCCCACTCCCCCTGCTTGTGTTCCCTCTCTCGCTGTCTCTTTCTCTGTCAAATAAATAAATAAAATATTTTTAAAAAAAATACTAATTCAAAAAAATGCACCCCTATGTTTACTGCAGCATTATTTACAATAGCCAAGTTATAGAAGCAACCTAAGTGTCCACTGATAGATGAATGGGTAAAGAAGATGTGGTATATATATATAGATACACACACACACACACACACACACACACAAAATGAAGTATTACACGGCCATAAAAAAGAATGAGATCTTGCCATTTTCAATAACATGGATGGAACTAGAGGATATAATGCAAAGAAAATAAGTCAGACAGAAAAAGACATACCATATGATCTCATTTACATGTGGAATCTAAAAAACAAAACAAACAAAAAGCAGAGTCAGACCTATAAACACAGAGAACAAACTGATGGTTTCCAGAGGCAGGAGAGTGTCAGAAATGGGCAAAATGGGTGAAGAGAACTGGGAGACACAGGCTTCCAGTTATGGAATGAATAGGTCATGGGAATAAAAGATACAGCAGAAGGAATCTAGTCGATGGTATTGTAACAGTGTTGTGTGATGATGGATGGTAGTAGCTACACTTGTGGTGAGCACCGCATAAGGTAGAGACTTGTTGAGTCGCTATGTCGTTTACCTGACCCTAATGTAACATTGTTTGTTAACTATACTCAAATAAAATAAAATTACCGGACACCGCAGGAAACAAGTACCTGTAGGGAAAAGCCAAAGGGGGAGAAATGAAGTGGGCTCCAAGGTGCTGAAGCCAATCCAGGTAGTGAGTAAAAGTAACAATTGACAGTCACAGGACACTTACTGTCAGCAGTACCCTGTGCTAGGAGCTCTACATGGACATATCCCTGGAGTCTTTAACTGCCGTATGCAACCAGTCACCCAAAGCTGCCTTAGGAATAAGCTTAAAATAGCAGAATTAGAGGGGCACCTGGGTGGCTCAGTCGGTTAAGCATCTGCCTTCAGCTCAGGTCATGATTCCAGGGTCCTGGCATCGAGCCCGGCATTAGGCTCCTTGCTCAGCGGGAAGCCTGCTTCTCCCTCTCCCCCGCTTGTGCTCTCTCACCCGCTTGTGCTCTCTCACCCTCTCTCTCAAATAAATAAACAAAATCTTTTTTTAAAAAAAAATAGCAGAGGGACGCCTGGGTGGCTCAGTCAGTTAAGCGACTGCCTTCAGCTCAGGTCATGATCCCAGTGCTCTGGGATCGAGTCCCGCATCGGGCTCCTTGCTCGGCGGGGAGCCTGCTTCTCCCTCTGCCTGCAGCTACCCCTGCTTATACTCTCGCTCACTCTCTCTCGCCCATGCTCTCTCTTTCTAACAAATAAATAAATAAAATCTTAAAAAATAAAAAAAATAAAAAGATAGCAGAATCAGAAAGGACATTATCGATCACCTACTTTCAGGTATTTCAAACTGCAAGTCTTGCAATCTTTGTCCTGCTAGATAGATAGATAATAGATAGATGATATGCATAGAGAGAGAAATGGAAAAATGATAGATAGATAGATAGATAGATAGATAGATAGATAGATAGATAGATGATAGATAGATAGAGAAATGTGCACACAAATATATATACACAAATGTGTGTGTGTTAGGGTTCTCCAGAGAAACAGAACAATAGGACATACATATATACATACATACATACATACATCCCTGTATGTTTGGAGGTGGGGGGAGGGTGAGAGAGAAAGAGAGAGAGAGGGAAATATTTATGATGAGGAATTAGCTCACACAGTAAAGAAGGCTGAGCAGTCCCAAGATCTGCATGCTGGAGACCCAGGACAGCTGGTGGCACAATTCATCCGTAGCCCAAAGGCCTCAGACCCAGGGGAGCCAATGGTGCAAATACCAGTCTGAGGTCAGGAGTTGAGATGACTCCGCTCAGGAAGTGAGGAGGAAAAAGGGGTGAATTCCTCTTTCCTCTGCCTTCTGTTCTATTTGGCCCCGCAATGGATTGGATGGTATCAACCCACATTGGGGAGAACAATTTACTTTAGTGAGTCCACTGATTCAAAGGTTAATCTCATCCATAAATACCCTCACAGACACACCTAGAAATACCCTCACAGATACACCTAGAAATGACCAGTCAAGTTGACACATTATATATATATATATATATATATATATATATATATATATACACACACACACACATACATACACACACACAATGTATATAATGTGTGTGTATATATGTATATATTATGTATATATATATACACATACATATATAGGTATGTATTATGTGTGTATCCACATACATTATGAACACATATACTGGGTCTCAACGTAAAATGTATTTCTTACTGCAGATCAAGGTTAAAAAAAAAGTCTAGGAAATACTGATATAGCCCCAAGCCACCGTTTTCTTTCGTGGGAAACTGAGGCCCAGAGAGGGAGCAACCACAGTTGCTGGCCTGGCTAAAGCAGAGTTCAGACGAGGGCCAGGGCTTTCTGTTGCTCCCCATGGCAGCAGGTGGCACTGGGAGCCTTCCCCATTGACAGCCATGGGCGGGGAAGCTCCCTCACGTGCCCTTCGGGGAGGGAAGCACAGAGCGAGTCTGGCTCTGCACAAAAGGGAGCATTCAGTACTTTGCCTTTGGTGTCTCTAACTTCCCAGTGATGCCTCCTCCTTCCCTACCACTTTGGCAGAAACACCCGGGGCCTTTCTGCTGTCTCTACTCTCGTATTAGCAAAACCTGGTCCCGGGAAAGGAGTTAGTAACCTTCACACAAAACTGTACATTATCCCCATGCTATCTTCTTCCTGATTATTTGCTCTTGTACTGAGGGATTGAAAGTTTAAGCCAAAGACAAGAATTTCTCATCCTAGAGCTTTTCCCTGGCATCAGCAAACCAGCAGAAAAGCTTTGAGGGCAGCAGTGGGGAAGGGAGAGGACACATTTGGTCTCTTTGATACCTGGTGACCCACTATGTCTAGTGCTGGATAACCACGTACCACCAGCAGACATGGGTGGTCCTAAGGGGTGCCGAAGGGGTTGGCATTATTCTCTTCCCCTTGATCTCCTCCAGCTGTTCTTCTCTCTGAGATAGAGCTCTTTATCCTCTGACTTGCAAGGTTGATAAAGATTAACAGCTACGACTATGAAGTTATAAATCTGCTTTTTTAACAGACTTAGCAAAATTTATCATTCTAGATAAAGTCTGTCCCTTCAAAGCCATCACCTTGGGGGACAAATCATTTACTTCAATGATGCTTCTATTCATTTCAGGATCACTGTTTTAAGAATATTAATAATTACCAATTATGAAGGTAATTTTTTTGATCCTGCCATGGATCAAAAACTCCACCAAGCACTTCACACACTATACCTTATTAAATCCCTTAAAAGAAGTATTGTCCCCTTTAGACAAGACAAGGCTAGTTTTATTCTGTCTGTATCAGACCTCATCAGTGGCCACAAAAAATCTAATCCCCAATTTTAGTCATCACACTTGGCTCTAAATGACTTTAGGTTGTTCCAGAAATCAAGTCTCCCCTTGGAATGCAGACTGACCCCCACAGAGAACAGTCAGAGAGTGTGTCATATGCTCAGTTGGATTTCCCAAAAAGGAGTTCCAGCAGTATTTTCTGCCATGGCAACATCTTTGCAATAAGTTCATGGCCCAAGATGACTACTTTGATGTTTGAACATGTGTGTGTGTGTGTGTGTGTGTGTGTGTAATTAGCCAAGGTATTCCAGAGATGCAAGCTATGCCCTTAGAAAAATCTGCCTAAATGTCTGACCTGGTACTTGAAGAGGGAAGAGTAAGAAGAAGGTGTCACAGATGACACCTTCTCTGACATCTGACAGATGAGGTGGTGTGGCCACCGTGCCACCTGGTGCCCTCCCATCTTGTCCTGTTCCTTTCTTCTCATCCCACTACTGCATTTCCGTGACTGCACCCAGCTTGCAACAGAGGGGCAGCGCGGTTCTCAGCTGTAGGGGTCACCCCACCTAGGAGGCTCATTCCCCTGTCAGTCCGTAAGACTTCCAGTGACAGGGCTCCTAAGGGGTTCGCCTGATTTTTTTACCCCTTCAGCTCCTCTTCTCTTTGATGGACAATTGAGATTTCTCAGCCTTCTGTGGGTGTTTCATAGGTTCACCGTCAAGCTCCACTTCACCAGATCTATGTTACTCCTTCAAATACAGAAATTCTGGAGTGCCACCTGTCATGTGGGCTCTTAGTGCCACTCGGCAATCCCACATTTCCTGAGCCCTCTTTCTCTCGTCTGTTCCCTTCAAACTTCCAATGCCTCATCCCTACCCTTTATCTCCAGCCTGTGATTCTCACTCCACTGAGAAGAGAGAAGTAACCGGAACACCAAGACTCTCACCACGGGATCTGTCCTCCTGCCTCTCTCTGCCTTCCCTCCCACAACAGTGACCCACCTGCAACATTTAATCAACAGGCTGAACACCCCCTCTTCCTCAAAACAAGTTTTTCCCATGGCTTCCAGGACAGCCACTCTCTCTGTCCTGGTTCTTCTCTCACACGGCCCGCTGCCCCTCCCTGGTGTCTTTGCAGATCTGGCCTCTAGCCTTACTGATGGAAGTGCCCCAAGGATCAATCCTTTGCTTATCTTTTTTACAAACACTCACTTTCACAGTGAGCTCATTCTGCTTCATGACTTTAAAATGCCATCCAAACTCTAATAACTAACTCATAAATGCACATCTCCAGTCCCAACTCCCCGCTA
Source organism: Neomonachus schauinslandi (assembly GCF_002201575.2). Taxonomy (NCBI): domain Eukaryota; kingdom Metazoa; phylum Chordata; class Mammalia; order Carnivora; family Phocidae; genus Neomonachus; species Neomonachus schauinslandi. Next base: position 43,436,244 of record NC_058404.1, read on the forward strand.
AGTTCCAGGCTCCTGTGTGCAATTGCCCACCCACCATCTTCACCGGAAAGTCACATCTACCTTTAACTACCCCACTCAGAACCTTCGATCTTCCCTCCCGACCTGCACGTCCTGCCGCCTTCCCCATCTTGGAGAATGGCAACTCCATCCTTCTAGCTGCTCAGGTCAAAAAGCTCGGAGCCAGCCTTGACTCCTGTCTCTCACAACTGATCCCACCAGTAAATCTCACTGGATCTACGTTCAAAGAATATTCAGAATCCAGTCACTTCTCAACCACCTTCGTACTGTCCCCTGGTCTAAGCCACCCTCAGCTTATCTGGATCCTTGTAACAGCCTCTCTCTGCTCCCACTCTTGCCTCTCAGGGACTACTCTCAGCACAGCAGTAGGGTGATCAATTTAAAATTAGGTCAGAATACTGACTGCTCAAAATCCTGCATTGACACTTCGGATAAAATACAGCATCCTTACCCACGTGGAAGCACCCCCCCCCGCACCCCGCTAAAACCTGGCCACCCACTGCCTCTCTCCCTTCCTTCCTCGCCTCTTTCTTCCCACTCACTCTGCTCCAACGCCCTGACCTCTGCTGTTCCATTCCCACCTTCATGCTTGTGCTCCTCTGCCAGGAATACTCTTCCCAGTCCTCTTAGACTGCTTTTTCTCCTTAGCCCTCTCGCCACCTGGTGTAGCAGCTATCTCCCCCTCCCCCAACCCCAACAGAGCTTCAGGGAACCAGGGACTTATTCTACTTGCCTTCCTGGCAGTGCTCAATAAAGTCCTCCTACCTGTGCCTCTGAGAAACTCCCCCTGGAGCAGCAGCTGCCTCTCTGTTCTAGAAGCCACAGCATCTGCTGCACCTCCCCACCCCCACCCACCTCGCCCACCTATTTGGCCCTTTCCACTTGTCCTTCCCCCATGGTGAGCCCATGAGACCAACATCCAGGGAACTGCAGACCGACGTCAGGGAACTGCAGTGCTTTGCACCCAAGAGATTCTCAGTGAATGTTGGCTGCTTACAAAGAGGTCTCTACAACGTTGATTTTGTGACCCAAGGGGGGCTCACTGAGGGCACTCACCCCAACCCTGGGGGCACCTACTGGCCCCAGGGCTGATGTAGCAAAATGCCCATTCAGGCCTCAAGAACACCACCTGTTCCTGAGCGCTTGGCAGGTCTTCACATTCCCCAGCCCAGCTGGCAGGGGAAACTCACAGCCTTCCCACCTCCTCAGGACCCCCTTGGGCCTCGATGCTGGCCCTTGGACAGGCCTCCAATAGCATTGACCACACAATGAAAAAGTTCTCCCTTTTCAATTCTCTCTCAAAGACCTTACCATGGAATGAATTGCACCTCCCCCCCAACAAAAGAAAAAGATATGTGGAAGTCCTAACCCTCAATGCCTCCGAATGTGGTCTTATTTGGAAATAAGTTTGTTGCACATATAATTAGTTAAGATGAGGTCACACTGGAGTAGGGTGGGCCCCTGATCCAACATGGCTGCTGTCCTTACAAGAAGATGGCCTTGTGAGATGGACACAGGGAGAGGCCATGTGACCATGAAGGCAGAGACTGGAGTGACACGGCCACCAACCGAGGAACAGCAAGGACGGCCAACCAAGCACCTGAAGCTCGACGCAGCAAGGAAGGACTCTCCCCTACCGTTCTCAGAGAGCACAGCCCTGCTGACATCTCGACTCTGGGCTGTAAGACACTGCAAGACAAGTTACTGTTGCTTTCAGCCGCCCCGTTTGTGGTAGCCTTAGGAAGTTCACAGAGATCCTGCTTACCTCGAGAAGCTGTCATCTGGGGCTAGAAGGTTTTTAATGCCTTTCCAACACTTACTAATTCTCCTTTTTACAAAGCAAAAACAGTCCTCGGGCTAAGAGATTTTGGCAGGAAAGGTACCTAACTAAATTTTAACAACCTTGTTTTGATCTCATTATATTTATTTTTATGGTTACCATCTATTTCTGGCAAGTGATAACTGGTTTTCTTTGCACAATAGTAAAACAAATTTTGTTTTTAAATAGATTAAGTTTAAAATGAGTTCATTGAAAGAAAAACATTGTCATATTAACAAAAGTGGCATTAAAATATGGCAAAACTAGCAAGGACAGGGATGGTGATCAAAGTTTGGCATGTACCCTCTCAGGGAAGGCCAAGGCCGCCTCGCCACCGTACAGCTACCTTTGAGTCCCTCGTCACCATGCAAAATTAAAAAAAAAAAAAAAGAAACTGGCAGCGTATAGGATTAGAGGAAATACGACATAGGCAAAATTGTCTTCACATCGGTCCTGCCTTCCTACACCCTTTCCCCATAACAACCCATCCCCTCCCACCTCATTGGCCTTCCCTCACTTGGGGGTTGGGGCCTACGTATGGCCAGGCCCCCCCTTGTCGCCGAAGAAGACTGATCTGATAAACCAGGTCCCACTGAGCTTGAAGTCAGAGGATCTGGGTGATGGCCGCATCACAGTCACTGACAGGCTCAGTGACTGTGGGCAAATCCCCCAGATTTCAGTTTCCTCTCTGCAAGAGAACATAAGACCATCTTTAGAATCTCTTCCAGCTCTGGATTCTTTGCTTCTGGGATGTTAGTGACTTAATGCATTCCCCTCTTAGAGACTCATATTTCACTTTGAAAGAGACCCCAGGAAAGGGATGAACAAATTCATAGGAATGATGCCCCTACAGAGGAATTCCAGGCTCAGTGGCGTGTGCAGGAGAGATATTTTCAGGGTGATGGGGTCGGGTACCTTTAAAATCACACCGTGGGCAACCTCCATCTCTACGTGAGGCTGGCTTCACCCCAGATGATAGGACTAGCATCATCTCAGACCCCTTTGCTCCTCTATGGGGGCTCATGCCCCCCAGGGTAACTGCTTTCCACTCTATCAGGGATCAAGTAGCCAAATCTCTGATAGGGCTAAATACCACACTTTTAGTTTTTAAAAAGGAAAATACAGGTATTTATTTACATGCATGTTCATACACACACACACACACACACACACACACACACACACACACACCCAGAGTTGGGGGCAGGAAAGGGCCAGGAAGAAAAATCAGCTTTGACAACCTAATAAATGTCAATTTCTGAGGGGGGCTGAGTTAGAAGATGAATCCTCACAACTTTAATTGGAGACATGATGCTCTCACTTTGCCAGGCAGCCCCGCCTCTCCCCCAGATCCCACCACAGATAGCAAGGCCCTTGCTTGCTCTAACTGACAAGAGGCCTCTGTCTGCTAGGATTTGTTGCTGGGATGTCAGAGATGTAAAGGGGAGAGGGTGCTCTAATGCCTCCCATCCTCACCCCAATTCCCCTCCGAGAGGAGGGGCAAAAAGCAGCAGGACACAGGGCTCAGCAGCCCTCCAGATGGTACCCACAAGATCCAGTAGGAGCAAAGGGGCCCTCCGGACTAGTGATGGTTCTCCTCACCTCACAAAACTCAAGCGTCTCTTTTCTGACCCAACAATGATGTTCTAATCCAGGTACAGTGGAAGAAAGGACCAAGAGCCAGAGAGATGGCACCGAGCAGGCAAGGGGGCCGCAGGCCTCGCCCCCCATAGTGATTCAGAGGACCGCACCAGAGCCAGACGGCCTGTAATTGCAGCCCAGCTCCACCCGCACCCTCAGATAGAGTGCTTGGCCTTTCTGTGCCTCAGTTTCATCATCTGTGAAATGGAGATCATCACAGGGCCCACCTGGAAGCATTGCAACAGGATTACACAGCCTGATTCAGGCAGAGCACTCACACTCCTGCCCTGGCGCCCAGCGGGGCCTTCCGCAGCCCCGCACGCCGCTCCGCGCCAGAGGGCTGAAGCCAGAGCTCCTGAGCCACCTGGGGAGGCTTGGCGCCATTACCCAAACAAACGGGATGTCATGCATGAGGCAGCTTGGATGGGTCAGACAACGACCAGTCTGACCACCCTGGGCGGGACCTGCAGCCCTCCTCACAACCCTGGGCCCACCGTGTCACCCTGACCCACCACTTCCCATACAACATGGAGGAACGCTTTTCCTTCGGGACCCCCGCTGCAACTGCCCCTGCCCTCTCCCAAGCCCCCAAGCATTCTGCTTTTGCCTTCCTGCAGACTCTGGTCCTACTCATGCCATTTAGCTCATTTTTGTGTTAGCGATGGCCCAAGTAACTAGCATCTGTACAGTGCATTCCAGTTTTATTGACATGTTTGAATTGCTAATGCACTTACAGGTTTCAAAAAATTAAAAATACATATTAAAAGGCAAACAGTGAGGACTCTCCCTGACCCTCCCATCTCTCATCCTTCCAGATCCCAACCTCATCCCCCACAGGTAGCCACCTGTTATTAGTTCCTCAGAGATCCTTCCGGAGTTTCATTATGTAGGCAGAAGCAAATATTCCTATATCCTCCTTTTTTAAACACAAAATGCAGCGTATTGTACATACTGTTCTCTACCTTGCTTTTCTGCACTTGACAGTATGTCTTCTACGTCATACAAAACTTTCTACTTCCTGTTTACAACTGCATAGTACTCCTCGCGTGGGTGAAACATAGTCTCCTAAAAAGACTCCTCTTGATGGACATTTACATTGTTTCAAATCTTTTCCCATTGCAAACAAGGCTGCAACAAATAGCCATAAAGATAGGCCCTTTGCACTTATGCAAATATATTTGTAGGATAAATTCCCAGAAGTGGAATCGCTGGGTCAGAAGATCTATATATTTATAATGTTGATAGCTCTGGCCAAATTGCCCTCCATAGAGGCTACACACATTTATCTGCCCATGAGAAATATGAGAGTGTCTGTTTCTTCACAACTTCACTGTTAGAGTGTATTATCAAATTTCTGGACTCTTGCCAATCTGATAGGTGAAAAAATTATTTATTTATAAATAAAATATTATTATTTATCATTTAATTTTTATTAAAAAATTATTTAATTTGTATTTCTCTTATTCTGAATGAGACTGAACATCGTTGTATACGTTTAAGAGCCATTTGTATTTCTTTCCCTTAGATGTACTTTGCTATCCATTCATCTCTTTTGGTCTTCACAACACCCCTGTGAGAAACAGAAGGCAAGTATTAATAAGATTGGCATTTTAAAATGATAAAGCTAAGACTCAAAGCATTTAAGATACTGGCTCAAGGCCATAGGCTGGTATGTGGCAAAGCCAAATTTCATCCTGCATTTTTCTTCCGTCTGCCGTGAATCACTCCCCACTGAACCCAGAACAGTGCTGAGATGCGGCCAGAGAAAGGGCCAGGAGCTGGACCTGGCTTCTCACCGTGGCTCCGGAGTTAGAGGCTCCGTGCCTTTGGGCCAGTCCCTCTTCTAGGGGCAGACTTTCCATATCTATAAAACCAAGATTTGAACTAAATCACTAAGGTCCCTTCCAGGAAATGATTATAGTGGGAAGCACTCCATGAATCTTTTATTACTATTTCTTTTTGAGCGGAGGAAATAAAACCGTTTTCAAACCTCCCAAGATGAGAACTTTCAAATCATACCCGTTCACTTGAACCTAGTCTAATCAGAAGCTTTATGTGAGGAGGCAGGGGATGGGAGAAAGGGGGGCTTCAGGCAGGGTGGGGAAGGAAGGGGGGCCTGTTGCTGGGGCGCGCTGGAGTTGCTCCATTTTGAGAGCCGATGGCAGGATTTTCGGGTGTTTTGCAAGCCAATTGACGTCAAACTGATGACTGAGAGATGGCTATATATGGAATAGTTACACCATGGAAATCAGCAAATGCTAGAAATAATGGCCTCCCCATCTACTACCCCCGAGCCAGTTATTCAATATCTCCCGGCCCTTCTCTGCTGGAGAGTCTGCAAAAATCATAAGCAACAGGGAGACTGGGGAGTTGAGAAGATTTGGGGGAGTGTGGAGGATTCCAGGACTGTGCTGAGCCCACCAACGCCAGCACGGTGCTCAGGCAGGGGCAGCTAGGCCACCTCTCCTCGTCACCTCCGGACCTCCAGGGGGAGAAGATGACCACGACTGCTGGAGCAAACCGCAGGGCTCAAAGCCCTGCTCCCTCATCCTAGCAGTGGGACCTTGGGTAAGTGGCTTACCTGCTCTGCCTCAGGTTCCTCCTCTGAAAAATCAGGAAGTAACAGCCCACCCACCTCCAGGGGGTTTTGTGAGGACTCGGAAGTTAATCCACAGAAAGACTTTAGAAGAGCGCCTGGCCCAGTGAAGGCTCAGTTAGCGCCGGCTCTTGCACAAGAGCCACAGGCAAGCCTGCTCAGGAGAGCCCAGGGAGGGAAGCCTCCCTGTCTGTTGCTCTGGGACCTCGGGCAGCTCTCTGGGCCCCTCTAGGCCTGTTTCCATGCCTGTAAAGGACTGGACTGGACTGAAGTGGACTGACTCGTCCCTTCACTTCTCTAGGGCCAGCATTCCCTGATCCCGCTGTGTCTGCCCGGGAGGAGCGCAGCTCTCTGAGGCATGCCACCCCAGGCTTGCTCCCTCCCGCCCTGTACCCCTGCACCTGCTATGCAGCCTTCTACCCACCACAGTGATCGAACTCGCCAGTCTCTCGGCCTGGAGCAGCCCCCTTTTCTCCTCTCCCAGGTTGGGAGTGCGGGGGCTGCATCACCTCCCCCGGAAGCCTTCCCTGATGCCCAGTAGAGTCAGGCCTCCTTCTATGAGCCAGGCACCCACACTCTGGTGCTATGTGTGCAGACCCCTGAGCGCTTAAACACACCATGCTTTGAGTCTCTCCCCATCTCCCCACTAGACTCCTTGAGTCAAGAATTTGTTGCTTTTGGGGCGCCTGGGTGGCTCAGTCGTTGAGCGTCTGCCTTCGGCTCAGGTCATGATCCCGGGGTCCTGGGATCGAGCCCCGCATCGGGCTCCCTGCTCGGCGGGAAGCCTGCTTCTCCCTCTCCCACTCCCCCTGCTTGTGTTCCCTCTCTCACTGTGTCTCTCTCTGTCAAATAAATAAATAAAATAAAATAAAATAAAATAAAATAAAAAAGAATTTGTTGCTTTTTTTTTCTACCCCCTTACCTTGTCAGAGAAGACCCTCAATGATGGAATGAGGGAGGGAGGGAGGGAAAGTGAATGGAGAAATGGACAGAGGGAGGGAGGGAAGAAAGGAGGGTGGGAAGGAAACCAGGTACTTTCTGAAACAAGCCCTTGCCCCCCCACCTCAGAGCGCTATCCCAAACCTTGACTTTCTGCTGCAGGGTGACCCCTGTAACTCCACATAGCTCCACCGTTCCCCCCCCACCAAATCGTGGTATGAAAAAAAGAGAAATCACCCAGATTAGGGCTGGGTAATGAGGCATGCAAGGTGAGCAAGCACCACATTCCTCACTCATCTTGGCTGGTCCAGAGCTAGCAAGCTCCACTCACTCGTTCTTCCTGCCAGCCGGGGGAACATTTCCAGCTGGTCTGCCAGGGGGCTGGCTCCCCACAGTCTTCTCTGCTGGGACCCAAGAGCTCTATGGATCTTGGGGCTTTAGTGAAGGAGGAGGTGGGCAGGGACAGATGGCAGGTCCCATGGCACTTGCACACCTGAGAGTGAGTGCCTCAGGTCTCAGTGCTGGCAAACACCAAAAGGCTGGCTCTTTCTCATAGCCACACCCCCTACCACGAGGTTTGCCCCTCCTCCAGCCGTAATCCTAGCCCTTCCCTGCTTGATTCTTCCCCATGGCACAAACTGATATCCCATAAATTTTATTTGTTTCTTATTTGTTTATTGTGCCCCTCTCCCAAAAGAATGTGAATCCCACAAGGGCAGCGTTTCATCTCTTCTGTTCACTCCGCATCCCCAGGACCGAGAACACTGTTTAGCACTTCCCGCATGCTTGATCAATACTTGTTGAATGAATGGAAAAATATATCTCCCACCCTCAACCCAAACACACACACATGCACATGCACATGCACACTGATACCTCTACCCAGACCAAATTTCTGGCTGTTATCTATGTCTCACTAAAATGATAATAACTGAGATGTTGGCCAATAATGAACTTAAGGCATGCCTACTTTATAGAGGTATTTACATTTTATAAGGGAGGCCTTTAGAAATGATAAAACCTTTCATGAGCAAATAGAGTGAAGCTATAATGGTGGATTATATGGGGGAGATATTTGGGGGCCCTCTCCTGCCCTGCTCAGAGTGCCTCAAGGCAGATGAGCACAAAGTGGGGAGTCAAGCCCCCAAATTTCACAGCCAACAGCTGGGCCACCTCTAAGTCCAGTTCAGCTCTCCCCAGTTCCCGAACAAGGTGTATCAGCTGTCCAGCTCTCTCCTCTTCCCCTGCCTAGCCACCACAAGAAGGTCTCATTTTGTCTTTGTCTAGGTAGCCACGGCCAGGAGTGAGTTCAGAAGCGTATGGCTCTCCAGAGCAGTGGTTCCCAACCAGGGCCAGGAGTGGCCCAGTCTGAAGCTCCTGGAGGTTCCCTGGCATTTTAGTTAGGTGTTACTAGGTCCAAAACCTCAGGTGCCCAGAAGAGTTGGCATGCTGGCACTCTGGGCTTCAGACCCCACAGTGAAGGCCAGAATGTTCATGGATGAAGCGGGAGACTGCACAGAGCAAAGGGGATACGTGAGCCAATCAATGACAGCTTCCTTACCAAGCATCCTATGAGTGCAGAGCACATGCTTGGGCCCCAGGGAGAGGAACGTCCTGTGCCCCAGGTCACTGTCTCCTCCCCCCAGCACCCCCAACAGCTCTGATCAGGCCAGGTTCGGGCTGCTTCAGGGGAGCCAATCCAGAGGCTAGCCTTGGGAGGACCCCCGAAAAACAGAGAGTGCTTCAGATTGTGCCTTCACTTAGGAAGATCGCCCATGTGGGGGATGTCTGAGCTTGCCCATCAGGGGACCCCAGCCTACTGAGGCAGCTCTATCACTCCTCTTAGGGGTGCCGTGAACTGCTGGAGAGGGTTTCTTGAGTCCAGACCTCCCGGAGAAGGAGCTGATGGTGTGATAGGGCTGTCCGTCCTGCAGCCCCACCTTCTGGGGGCAGGAGGAGGCCCTGAAGACCCAAGCCATCAGTGACGTAAAGGTGCCCACGCTGGCCAGCAGTGACAAGCCTGGGACATTCAGAATGTGATGGCATCCAGATGTGGCAACTGAAGGACACCCTCGCACCCCCACCTGCTCAGCTTTAGCAGGGGCACACTTTAAAGTGCCGGGATGCTCTCTCAGATGGAGACCACACCCACCCCCTCAGTTCCTGAAGAGCATAGCCTGGGTGGGGGGTGGAGAAGGCAGTAGAGAAGGCTTCTGGGTTACCCTAGAGTGGGGGTGGGGTGGGAAAGGGCACTAGGCCTCCAGCCAGAACTGCTCTATTCTCTGGGAGCAGGGCAGTGTATAACAGGCTCTGGGGAGCCCAGCCACTCGCCGCCAGGACCCCTAAGTGCAGCCCCTCCATTCCGATAGTCTCCATTGATCTCCTGGAGAGTTTGCCAGTTGGTCAGTTCTCTATCCCATTTCTTCTTGTGGCTCCAATCTCCTCCTCCTCGGGCCATCCATCATCTGTCCCCCTGTCTGGATCAGCAGTTAGGGGCAGCCTCCTAAAGGAGCCAGGCCCAAGCCTCGGTGTCCCATCAGCCTTCCCACAGGTGCCAAAGACTCCCTGTGCCCTGGCACCTTTATGCTGGGTCTGGCTGTTTGTGCTGCCTCCGCCAAACTTCAGAGGGAGCTGGCTGGCCACACCAAGGACAGGGGTAGCTCCCACCTCCCCACCATGGGGCCATCCTGTGTGCCATTCACACTGCTCTCAGTCCCGTGCCTCTCAGAAGCTCAGTGGCCCCTGAGATAGGAGCTGATAAGAGTTCAAGCACCTGTTTGCCATGGGGGACTCGAAGATGATAATGACTCATGATGGAATAGAGGCGCACGATTTCCACTTGCCTTCCCAGCTAATTCTCCTCCCATTCTGCCACCCTGCCTCTCAGAAGTTCTCTCGTCACAAAGGGTGCCTGGTGCCACCCACCATGCAGGGTGCATGCTGGGACAGGCTTGGCTGAGTCCCACATGGCCCCTTAGGAGCCTCGTGACCTTGAGCGAGTCATCAAGTCTCAAGTCTGAACTTCAGTGTCCCCATCTATAAAATACAAGAACACTCACTGTTTTGAAAGAACAGAGGAGAGTATGGAATGCTCTGGATTCTAGGAAGCCCTGTGTCCAGGAGAGGGGCTCTCATCCCCCCAACTGCTCCAGCTGGTACCCACACCCAAGTGCTCGAGATGACATGATACAGTGTGACGGAGCAGGCCCGGAGGCTGACTGTGACTTCCACAACCCAAAGCTGCTGTCTCCCCCTCATGACTCCCTTTGTGAAAAGAACAAAGAGGACCAGGCGTATGGCTGAGAGGAGAAGCATGGAAGAAAGCTACATGGAGCAGAGAAGGGTTCGGGTCAAGGGTGAGTCAAACTTGGAGACAGGCATTCCTGGGAGCTGAAAGAGGGTGAGCCCAGCTGGGAGCATGGGAGGGAGGAAAGGCGGCTGCACTGTGGGAGAGCTCTAAGGTCACCTGCCAAGGAAGGTGATGAAGGATGTTACAGCCCTTTGCAGGCACCTGCTAATGAAGGACCCCAGTCCATGATGAGTGCCCTTCAGATGTTTATGGCTAACCCAGGTACCGGCTGTCTTGTCCTCTAGCACTGATGCAACCTCCACTGAGACCACCATGCCTATGTCTTCTGCTCCTGCACTTCTGTGTCCACTGGGCACCAGAAACTCCTAAGGGATCTGCTGACAGTGCTCGGCATCCTGTGGCAAAGCAAGGAAACTCTCACTTTCCCTTTTCTGTCTCAACCCCAACTGTAGGAAATGCCCAGATGTACAGCCAGTACTCCAAGTGAAAGAGGGGTGCTGAGAGACAAGACCAAGAGATAGACACCCAAGCACAGCTCCACTGTGGTCTATGTGAATGGCACCCCTGGACTTGTGCAGTGCACAGCCTGTGGCACTGTATGGTGGCCACGTAGATGCTGTACAGTCCTTAAAGCACTCCATCTCTCTGACAACTTGTGTGCTCTATTCCTTGACCAAGCTTGTCTCCTTGTTCATTGCCCAACCTGTACAACCATACACAGAGATGCTGCAATGCCATCTCCTTCCTTTATGGTGAGGTCTCTTCCAGAAAGCTCCTCTGTCTCTCATGCTAGAGGACCCACCCTACCAGTTCTCTAGACACATCTGAACCCCAGCTGTGGGCCCACTATATGTTTAAATTAAGATTTTGAATTCATATTTCCCATACTCCCTCTTGTTGAAGTCATTCCTGCTGCCTTGCTGCCTTGGCAATTGCCCTAAAACAAAGGACTATAGAGTTAATGGTCTTCTAATCCAGCTCTGTCACTTTGCAGATAAAAAAAATCAGGGCTCAGAGAGGGGGTGTGGCTTGTTTAGCATCTCATGGCCAGTTAGTGGCAGAGCGGGGATCCGGACTCCTAGTTCAGTGCTCTGTCTGGTATCCCATATTGTCCCCATCATGGATACAAGGTTAAGAGCACAGAGTTGCTGAACAAGGCAGAGATGCCCCAAACCCAGAGCGCTCTGTACCGCTGCCCCCCTCATTGCCTTCGCCATCAAAGGAATCAAAGACTTTTTTTTTAAGGAGGCAGCTCTGTTTTGTCTACTGGGAAGCAGGGCCCTGTGCTGAGCCAGCCAAGCCAGAAAGCAGGAGCAGGAAAGCCCAGGTTGGCTATCAGGATCTGACAAAGCCTGAAGGTCCAAATGCCTGTAGGGAGGTAGGTGGCCCAGTCCCTGCCTTAGGTTCAGGCTGGGCTTGGCTGCTCAGTTCTGCCCAGCTGGTAATGCAGGCCCCAGACACTGGATGCCTGGCTCTGAATGCCAGTTCTTACTGCCTTCAGGTTCCTCTCCAGCCTCCTGGGTCCACGAAAGCCTGCTGGGTGCTCTGTGCCCCTGGTCTATGCCCAGCCAGGCCCAGACAAGGCCACCCTGGCAGGTCATGCTCACCTGACCTCCTCCCTTCCTCCCCCAGCACCACCTCCCACCCCCAGACCCAGCCAGCTTCCCACTCCATCTCAGCCAACAGGATCTTTCTTACTGGTTCTCAGGCATAACCCCAGGTTTGAACAAACCAGCCTCCCGGGCACCTGGCAGCACTGGATCCAGGCTTTGGTGACCACTGTGCTGTTCACAAACTGTAACTTCTTGAGGCTTCTCCTTCCTTTGTGACCAGGCAACGTGGTCTTATCCCAACTGCTCTCCCCCAGCTCCCCTAGGGATCCCCCCTCCCCATCTTGCTGGAAACTCCGGTCCCTTGCCAGGTCGCCATTTCAGTTTGTTCCTTCTTATGTCCACATCTTCCCGTCCAGCCAGGTCCAACCATCTGCCTCTCCCCGCTCCCTCTCCTCCCCACCAATCCTTCAGCCGCCCTTGCCCCATGCGTTCATGGAGCGAGTTGTTGAATTGTTCCTGTCTGCAGGGGGAAGTGGGAACCTGGGAGCCCAGAACCGGCCCCTACCCTGCTGAGAAAAGCTGCTGCTGGGGATTAGGGTCAAGGATAACACAGGCAAGGAAGGGGGAGTAGTTACTGGAGGAAAATAGAAAGAGAATAGGACCGCATAGCATTCCTTTCTGTATGGGTCAGTGAGGTAACCAGCAGAAAATGAACAGCCTTGGTCTAAGCTGCCCTTAATTAACCTGGGCCTCTGGCTCATACCCCTGGGCGTTTGCTCAGGGACTTGCAGGGGTGACATTGGGGGAGCGAAGACAGCTTTGCTCAGAGACCATCGTTGCTAGGAGAATCAGGAATCCCCACCCCTTGGTCCCTCTGCCATGCACCTAAAAGACTGAAAATGATCTGCCTGTGGGTGTCACAAGACTCGACATCGCGATGTGTTCCTTTGCATTAAGCACAACTGTAAATAATTTCTAATAAAATGTAAATACATCTGAGAGAGATTAAAAATTAACTTGGCCTCAGTTTCCTTAAGTGGAAGATAAGGACTCAGGCGAGAGGGTTGCTAAGGCCCCTTCGGGCTCTGATGTTCTGCTCCTTGAAAGGTCACAGGAGAGGGGTTTCTCAGCTCCCGGGGCACCCAGAGGGCCCCGCTCTGGAGGAGTTGGGCTGAGATGCCCAGGTGGGCACAGGAAGACAGGTGGGCACCAACAGGGGAAGCCTGCCAGTCCGCCATTCTAGGCAGAGGTTGGCCTGCGAAGAAGCTGGCTCTGCATCCAGGGGTCAGTCCCCACCAATCCCTTCTTCTAGACCCCAGTCAGCCCCTCCTCCCTGCCTCCCCCAGTCAGCTGGGCAGACTGTGCTTCTCACTGGGCTTCACTTTGCATTTTTAAAGGCCGGTGCTGGGATTCCTGGAGTCAGTTGGGGGAATGTTTCTGGATGGGGAGTCCCATGGTTCCACAAACCATGACACATCGGGGATCCCCTGAGGTGCCCCCCAAGCCAAGTGGGCTTCCTTTGTTCTTTCCATCAGGAAATAGTTATCTGTGCCTCCCCTGCACGGGGCACTGCGGTCGCTCAGTGCCGCGAGTACAACAGTAAGCTGGGAAAGAATGAATCCGCCCTCAGGACGTCTATAGTCCAGTGGGAGAGATGGCCAAGTCCCTCAGAGATCTCTGCGTCCCTTCTGCCCCCTTCTCCTCAGCCTCGCCCTCCCACCACCCCTCTGCTGCCTGCAGGGCAGCAGCTCCAGAGCCGCGTTTTGATCCTGCCAGGTGGCAGGCCGCTACAGCCCCCCAGGAGCCTGCGCCTGCCCTGGGGTCCCAGCTGCCAGGCCATGAGTGGGTGCAGAGGCTCGGATAAAAGGCGGAGACCTCACCTGTGGCTTTTGCTCTCTGGCTGTGCCTCAAGCCGGTGGCCTGCCAGTCTATGAAGCAGCCTACTTCCAAGCCCTCCCGCTTCTGGGCATGAAAGCGCCACTCGGGGCTGCTGTGCCTGAGTGCACAGAGTCCCCTCAGGAGAAGCCTCGTAGCCAGTGCTGAGAGGCCTTTGATGTGGCCCCCTCCCCTCTCCTTGACTGTATTCTTGCTTTCTGTCAAAGTCCTACCTCTCCTTCCCAACAGGTCCTCCCGCTTCCACAAAGCCCATGTTCAGCCCCCAAAGGTAGGGGGCTCTGCTTCTCTACGCTTCCACGCCCTTGCTTATGAAATGGGGGCAGCTCACCCTGCCTGCCTCAGTGCACGGCTGGAAGCACAGTGAGGCTGTGGGTAAGACAGGAGCTATGTATGTGCCCGGCGCTGCTCTAGGGGCTCTGTGCTTATTCCCTCACTTAGTCTTCCCAACCAACCTCTGAGGAACATAGTAGAGTAGCTCCATCTTACAGATGTGCACACAGATGCTCAGAGCAGATGCGCAAGGACACGCAGCGAACAAGTAGCAGAGGCAAAATTTGAACGCGGGTCTGTGTGCCTCGCCGACTACCCCAAACTGTCCCCAAAGCCGCTTATAAATAAGGAAATGCTGTACGGACTCAAGAGCATTATTATCATCCCAACTGCCATGGTCTCTTCAGGCACACCTTCACGCCACTCCCCCAGCTCTGTCTGAAAGCAGAAGGCTGACCCCGTGCCCGGATGCAGGTCCTGGAATTACTCAATTCCAGCTCCCCACAAGATCCTTCCGAACCTGGTGCTCCCCCACCCACAACCCCTCCTGAACTCACCAGCTACCTCTGTCTGGCCCTGGGATCCAGGAGCTGGTGTCAAGAAGAGGTCTGCAGACGTGAGAGAGAGGCCGGGAGGAGAGGAGCAAGCCTGGCCAGGGCCGGGAGATGGATGGGCCCTGCTCCTTGCTGGCTGATATTGGACCGGCCTGGGAGACGAGGATCGGAGCAGGGCAGTGATGTGCAGCTGCTGGCCAGGGGAAGCCAGCCTGATGCCTAATCAGATCAGATGCCCCTGCCCACAATCCCCCCCCCCCGCCCATTCCTCTACCTCCCTCTGTCACTCACTGACCTTCCCCCTTGCTTCCCAGCCTTGCCCTCCCTGAGGTCTCCAGCTGCCCCAGCTGATTTTATAAATGGCCCTTGCAGGAGGTGGGCACCTTGGCTAATTGAATCAGTGCCTAGGAGGCAGGAGGCTGGTTAGCATCACAGCTGAAAGGTGGTGGCAGCAACAGCTTGAGTGTGACCATTAGGGAGGAGTCTAAGTGAGCAGAGTGGCCCAGGCAATCTGGACCTCCGTATATTCCGAGGTGTCAAGGTGGGAACTCACCAGGGGGCCCTGGATGCCCCCACCATGAGCCCAGAGCAGACTCACAGGGTAGACCACAGGCCAAAACACACATGCACACACACATACCACTCATGCTCTCGGCAAAAAGAAAATATAAGGAGGGTGAGAGAGAGAACAGAAACAGGAAGAATGACATAGTGTGCTTGCGTATCTGCGCACCTACGTGACTCTGTACACGTCTCTGATGGGCACCGCTCATGAGGCCGTTCTTCCCTGCCGCAATGTCACCTCTGCATAATGATCAGCCAGGAAAAGCAGTTTCTAAGAGTCCCGGTCACAGCAGAGCATCTCATGGCATCAACAGCTGCCAGGGAGCAGACCCCAGCGCCATGAGGACCTTTCCTGGAGACCTGTCACTTGGTCCCCTGGAGACCAGTCTGTTCCCGTACCTATGAATTTGCCTCTGACAGCCAGGCTGGCACAGAAACACTTCAAGGAAAGCTTTACCTCTGTGTTTCTGTTTGAGATAGATCCCTAAGGCTCACCCGGCCGTTAGTCCATTCAGTCAGCATCCCCGGCATAGCCACTCTGCGTGTGGGCTGCACGAGGGCAGGGGATGGGTCTGTGTGGCTCCCCCAGCTCCCCCGCTCTGGACGGGGCGGGGACGTAGCACGGACTAAGGGTGGTGCCCACGTCCTCGGCGACAGTGCGGTTGCGGCTGGCTGCCCTGGCACTCTCTGTGGGATGACCCACCCACCTGGTCACGTCTCCAGAGAGGGAGACCGATGGCACGGTCATTGTCCTTAACAGCTGCCTCAAGGACTTTCATTACCCCTCCCAACTTCCCCAAATGCTCCACTTCCCCTGCCCTCCCGCCCTCACACCCACCTTTCCCTAGGGCCTCATCTACCACTTCCCTTTAGAGCAAAGAACAGAAGAACTCAGAAGTCCCTGGATCTCTAAGGAGAGGAAAGCGGGGAGGAGGGGGCCATTTTCAGCTTAGGGGCCCCCACCAGTAGGAGGCAGGGTCCGCAGGGCTCCAAGTGGGATTTGAGCATCCGAAGGGGCAGGCTCCCACACGCCAATTCCTAGGGTTATCCTCCATTCTTGAGCAAACACGGAAGTTCCCTGTCAGCGCCAAGCCCCCACACCTGGTGCCGCTAAGCCCCCAGTGGTCTTTTCCACAGGCTAAGACTGCCCCCTGCCGGGGTGAGCCAGGACGTCCACCTCAAGTGCCGCCTGAGGAAATCAGAACTGTGGCATCCTGGCTTAGGAGTCCCCCAGCTCCTGTCCCGGCCTGGGGAGGGGAATGATGGAAGCACTTAGAGGCCTCGGCCTTCCTGCTTCCACTGTATTCTGAGGCTGGGACTGGACGGTGGCAACAGGGACAGCCCTTTGGCCCAGACAAAAGAGGCAGGGCTCTGTCTCTGGCCTGCTCACCCATTGCCTCAACTTCCCTTAACAAGGGGCAAAGGCCTGGTTTGAGATAAAACGTCGATCACAACACACCCACACCAGAGAGGCTCTGTCTCATTTCCCTCCTGAGCTCTGGCGCCCCTTTCCAGCTGCTTTTAGGACTCTCCTGGCTGGATACAATAAAGCCATCTTAACCTCTACACGTCAGAAACCAAGCTCACCTTCTTCACCAAACCTGAATCTTTACAGAAACCCCATTTCTCGGTGTTCCATGCCCAACATGACTCCAAGATCTGCAGGCCCAATCTCGACATCTTTTGAGTCCATTCTTTTCTGAATTTCTCCTTCCAAGGCAGCCTCAAACCATTCCTAACCCCAGTCCCATTTTCCACAGCGCTGGTGGGGTTATTGCCCTAATGCACAGCTCTTCTGGGACTCTGCTCAAAAGCCTCACCGTGCCTCCTTCCTCTCGAATCCCTCCTTCCACAACACGGTTGGAAGCTGCCTTCCCAAAAAGATGGCTGCGTGTTCCCTCCACTCTGAACATGGAACTCCTGCCTGAGCACCTACATACCCCCACACATCCTCACTTTTCTGCCCATGATGCTCTCTTCACACACTCCTTTAGTCTTCATCAAATTCCTTCCCACCCTTGGAGATCCACCTTCCAGATGAAGTCTTTCTTCACATGTCCCATGATAAACAGCTGCTTCCTCTGGCCCCCAGGACCCTGATTCCCCTCTTGGGGCACTAATGCCCCCCTCTTGTAATAGGCCCCTGTGTCCTTGTCTCAGCCCCCTCTGGGCTGCCAGCATCTTGAGGCCAGGGCAGTCTAGAGCCTGACAATGCTCCATAATATGGGAATATTAGGGGATAATAGGGGAAAGCAGGTTTTGATGAGAGGGAAGGGTCCAGGACATAGAGGCTGACCTGTAGGGAAGTGGGATACTGAGGGCCTATGGAGAATGACAAAGCAGGAAGAGTTCTCAGAGCCTACATGGTGGACAAAGAAGGCAAGTCTTAGGAAGGCAAGGAATTGATCCAGGGCCACACAGCTCCTTAGTCCCACTTCTAGTGCCTAAGAGGCTCAGTGACTGCCAACTCTTTCCCACCCTCCAGTACAGCTCTTCGCATATATGCCCTGCTTCCCCACTATTTTCCTGGGGTTGACCCTAAGCTAACAAAGGGTTCGAGATGCTTAAACATCCTTCCCAAGCTGCCCTGACTTTCACAGACCTGCTACTTGTGGACAAATGCTTGGGACCCAGCCTAGGCTCAGAGAGGATCTTGCTGCTGGGACAGGAAGTATCAATGGTGGCCAGCTGAAGCATTCGTCCCCAGGAGGGCTGTGGCTGTCGCATCCCATTCCCACCCCACAGCACTGATGCCACACAAAAATATTCCAGAAATTTTAATGCCACAGAGAAGTCCAAAATCTACAGAAAGCGACAGCCATCCTCCAGGGTGCCTGGAGCCAGGGCTATCCCCAGCAGGCAGGAGGCCCGCACAAGCCAAGGAACCAGGGCAATTTGCTGACATCCTTTTGTCCTCTGCCCTAAATGCCCAAGGTTCCTTTAGGCCGGGGAAAGAAAGAAGAGGAAGTGGAAAGGGGTAGGAGGAGGGTGCATCGCTTTCAGGCACTCTTCCTGCATGGGGATGGTGACTCATGCAGCAGGCCCTGGGAGGGACAATTCCTCAGACCAGACTAAGGTAGGCCAAGCCCAGGGTTCCGGAAGGAGCAGAGGGAAGTTCCTGGAATGCAGCAGCCAGGAGGAGTAACCAGCAGAAACTAGAAGGAAGGCCTGCTGCCACCCTCCCGCTCCTTCTCACGGACCTCTGACCCCACCCCCAGGCGGACAGGCAGGCTTCAGCACCCACAGGCTTCAGCACCCGTATTTGATAAGGTCTACGCCTTCTCCACCCCCATCACTTTGGGCCTTTCTTAAGAATGACATTGTCATACTCAGTTCCCTGTGGCCAGCCAGAGGCAGAGAAATCCTGCCCTGCTGGGTAGACGTGCTGGAGGCTGCCAGGGTCCCTGTCAGCTGTGGCCTGCCTCCTCCAGGCCTCACCCTGGGGCTCCAGTGGGCTGTCATACAGGGACAGGACAGCCACTCCCTCAGGCTCATCATATATGTGGTCAGGTCGCGGGGGTGGGTGCTCCTCAATGCTGTCATACAGAGGGTCCGTGGGGGGCTGGGGAGGGACCGCCAGGATGCCCCTCAAGCTCTTCCCCAGGTTACGGGCCACTGCATCGAAGGGCACTGCATACTCCCCCTCTGGGCCCCGTGGCCGGGCGGTGGGCACTGGAGTGGAGGGCGACGGAGGTGGCAGTGAGTCGTGGGGCCGGGAGTAGGGGCTTTCTGGCCGGGGCAGCACCGCAGGGACTGTGGCTAGCTGGGTTTGGGGCCCAGGAGGGGCGCTGTTCTTCTGGGCAGAAATGGCTTCTTCCAGGGCCAAGAAGATCTCGTTGCCTTGCCGCGTTTCGAACTCAAAGTTGCCCTCTCCAGAGATGCAGCGCCGGCCTGCCTCGAAGGAAAAGGTTACCTGGGTGGAGGGGAAAGGGAGATTATTAGCCAGGCCCCAGGGTGGAGTTGCTTCCCCTGGACCCAGCTCCCAATCACAAACCTGTCACCTCCAGCTTCCCTCCACAGGAACTGGGGGAGCTTCTCCCCAAGCTGGTTCTCCTCCCTCTGGGTTTTTTCCCTAACAAGCAAAGCCCTCACTCTTCTCCTTTCTTTCTCCCTCCCATCCAACCAAGTACAGAGCTTGGTATATATTCAACCTCAGGAATGCCAGCCACCATTCACCCCTCTGACCACTCTACCTCTTCCTGTTCTCCTGTCCTTCCACCCCACCTCACTCTTCCACCCCCACCTCCACCCCCTGGCTCTTTCCCCACTAGCTCTTTTTCTTCTGCTGGCTTTTATCTCTGTCTTTCCTTCCTCCTCCCATTCTCTCCTCCTTTGAGGGCCCCTTTGCCCTCTCCCTGACAATCTCTTCTCTCACAGCTCTCCTTTCCTTCAACCTGCCCTGTGGCGGCCCCTGCTCACCTTGTCCCGCCCAAAGCGCCTCAGAAACCTGTAGGGCCACTCAAACAGCTGGGTGCCCAGCTCAGGGCCACTCCACAACTCCAGGGCAGTCTCCCCAGCCCGGAGGGTATAGGATCCCCGGAGCCGGCACCTCTCACTGGCTTCTGTGGGTCTCATGGTCACAGCAAACTCCTTGCAGGGCGCTACTGGTGAGGAGAGGGGAGAAGGCGGTCAGTGGGAAATAGCTGGCCTGCCTCAACTCTGCCCTGCTCTAAATGAACGTGCCAGAGGCCTCCAGAAAAAGCATTAGCCATGTGCCCATGACCCCATAGCCTGTGTCTTGAAGGCTGAGCTGCCCTAGGACAGGTCATACTCCCCAAAATGCCAGATACCTCCACCCCCTCCCCTAGTCGGCATCATGCCCTAGCCACACGCACCCCGACCTTGTGCCCACATCCTTCCTGCCCCTGTTGCCAGAGCCACAGCCTTGTCTTCTCCATCTAATCTCCCCCCCAACGCAGCCACCTCCCAAAGTCCTACTGTCACGGCTGCAGGTGCAGCTGACCCTGCCCTCCCAGCTCTCAGCCTACCCACCCACTGCTGACGCCATCCAGCGCCTTCTGTGAGGTGGGGCTTGAATGTCACCTGTGTCCATTTGCTCCCCACACACCCAACCCGGTGGGCTAGACGTCACAAAAAGGGACTGCCTTGTCAGCAGAACGCTCCCTTGCCACAGGACACTTTAAATCCACATTCTCTTCTCAGACAGGGAAGGACAGAGTCCAAGAGCAGCACCTTACTGAACCCCCCCCAGCCTGGCCCTCTCCCAGCAGCAGGGCCTGGGCAAGAGGGAGTGAGCTCAGGGCAGGCCTGGCTCCCCCACCTCGGCCTCTCCCGGAAGCGATGCAGAGAGACTGATAAGGGGCTGGCCGGGCCTGGGGGCAACCACAGGGCAGGAAGACTCACATGCGGCTGTCGCCCACAGCCCCACCCCACCACAGCCCTGGGGAGGCCACCCCCCGGAGAAGATGCAGCCCCTCACCTGCAGTCGTGCTGCTGTACAGTTCATTCTCCTCCATGCAGGGCCGGCTGCCCTTCCCCCCAGGCCCCAGCAGCTCCTTCCTCTGGCCCTGAGGAAGACGCCAGGGTCTCACCGCTGGCCCCCATGCCCAGCCCCACCTCCGGCCCAGGCCTTCCTCCAGAGCACACTCAGCCTGCTGTCCCTGTCTGCATTCTGGAATGGGGTCCCCCCCTGCAAGGAACTGCCCCCAGCATCCTGAGCTTGGCTCTTAATAACACCTGCCCACAGCAAGTACCGAGTGCCCCCCTCCCACATGCCATGCCCCCTCGCCCTTTCTGTACCCGTAGATGGCTCACAGGGAAGGCCAAGAGGCAGATGGCCTGGATCCAGTCACTGCGCTCTGCGGCAGGGGCTGCCAGCAGGTACAGGCGCTCCTTGGTCTCCAGGAAGAAGGCGCTGGTGTCCCGGGGGCTGCTGGCCTCCCCGCCGGCCTCAGCCACCCGTAGGCAGTCACTGAGGCGGATCACCCTCCTGGCAGCCTCTCCCCGGCGCGGCTTCTCTGGGCCCTCCTGGAGCTCCAGCCGGGCCAAGGCGCAGTCTGACTCTCCATACAGCACAGCCCCAAACCGGCGCCATTTCTGAATCCAGATGCATGGCAGGTGGGGTGCCAAGAGGGAGCCACCGAGAAATGGAGAGATGGTGACCAAAGGGGAGAGGAGGAAGCATGGGAGAGGTCATGGGGCAGCATTCAGGGACAAGGAGAGAGGTGAAGATCACAGGAGACCCAAGGAGTCAGAGAGAATAGCAGGGACCTTAGCAATTAGAAATCGTTGGAGATCTGCCCCCCACAACCAAGGAAGAGACAGTGACAGCAGGTAGAATGCCGAAGGCAGAAAGGCACAACGGTGAGCCCATGGAGGCAGACTGCAAGGCAGGCCCAGCCAAGATCCAAGTCAAAGGGCAAAATTCTATAAGTCCCTGAAGCCCAGAGGAGGGATGAGAGGGCAGCACAAGGGCCCTGACCAGAGACCATGGTTCTCGCTCTGTGTGAGGTCCGGCAGAAGGCCCCAGGCCAGGAACTTCAGTCCACCCTCTTGAACCTTCCTGCTTCATCCCTTGACAGGTTGGGTCATGAGAGAGACAGAGAAGCCCTAGCGTGAATCAGCTGAGGGAAAGAGGACTTCCTCATTTAAAGAGGCCAAAGAAGGAAAAGGAGGCTGGCCACAGAGACCCCCGCTCAAGCTTGCCACCAGCCAAAGTTACCCCACCAGAGCAGGAAACGGAGAAGGAACCCCACTGCAACCCCGAATTATCCCCTCTGCTGCTCCTTCCCATCCCTTCCCTTCCCAAGCATCCCCGTGACAAGTTACCACAGAGCCAAAGAGGCAAGAAATGGAGTTAGAGCCCTTCTTTACCCCCCTCCCCATTGGTGAACTGAACAGCCGTCTGCAAACAGCACAGTCTGGGGCCTGGCTGGGGAAGCAAGCGGCTGCTGAGGAAGGACTCCTCCCAAGCTTGAGCTCTGGGTCTAACATGGTGGGTGGCATAGTGCCTATCTTCCCATAAGGGTTTTGAAACATTCGGGGGCTCCTCCTCCTCCCCAGGGATTTCTAGCAGCCCCCCCGCCCAGGCCTTCTGCCCAGTCCCAGCACCGTCTTGCTCTTACCTTTCCAAAAGTCTGCTGCTGCAGCAGGTGTAAGAAGCCCTGTTTCACTGCCACTTCTTCCATCCTCCCACTGTGCCGGCACCCCAGCCCTTCAGCTCTCTCCTTCCACTCCAGCCCTCTTTTTCTCCTCCCTGCTGTGTGTTCCCCCTTCTCTCAAGTTCATTTCCTCTCTGCCTAGAGTTTTCTGCACTGTTCTCGTCTGCTTGATGACGACAAACCGATGGGCCCTGTGGTTTCTTGGCTCTGTGTGTGTGTGTGTGTGTGTGTGTGTTTTACGAGTGAGTTTCATGCACAAGCTTCCTGCATTTTCACTGAGTAAGATAATTTCTGAAAAGCTAATTTCCAGTTTTTCGGCCAGCAACAACTCAGGTACAGAAGCTGGCCAAGGAGACACCAAACAAGGGAATGGCTGACCTAGAGCAACAGAGAGACCCAGAACCAAATTCAACAATAAAACCAATAGCAAAAGGCCCTCACACTCAAGTGGGATGCTCAGCATGACACAGTTGGAAGAGAACTTAAAAATCAACCAGACTAAGTCCTTAATTCAAAAATGAGTAGGGGCGCCTGGGTGGCTCAGTTGGTTAAGCGACTGCCTTCGGCTCAGGTCATGATCCTGGAGTCCCGGGATCGAGTCCCGCATCGGGCTCCCTGCTCGGCGGGGGGTCTGCTTCGTCCTCTGACCCTATCCCCTCTCATGTGTTCTCTCTCTCTCATTCTCTCTCTCTCAAATAAATAAATAAAAAAAAAATGAGTAGACTGGGGGCGCCTGGGTGGCTCAGTCGGCTAAGGGTCCGACTCTTGATTTTGGCTCAGGTCATGAGATGGAGTCCCGCGGTCATGGTCATCGGGCTCCACACTCAGAGGGGAGCTTGTCCCTCTTCCCATACCCCTCCCTCTGCTGGCTCAAGAGCTCTCTCTCTCTAAAATAAGTAAATAAACCTTTTTAAAAATAAAATAAAATACAAATGAATAGACTGAGGCTCAGGAAGATCTGAGGGACGTGTTCAAGGCCACCAAACCGGAACCCAGGTCTCTCAGCTCAGTAAGAACTAAGCCACACATACACACACACAGCATACAGAACACATCAGACAGAGCTCACCACTTTCACACACAGCTGCAACTGTGTTTCATTCCAAGAGGAGCACTCCCTGCCCCAGACAACTGCACAAACACACAGCACCTTCTTGGGATTCTAGAAACATGAACATCCCCACACTGAAACATGCTATATTCCCAGAGCACATCCAAACAGTTGGAGTTCACCTTCTTTCCAGCCTTTGTGAGCATTATAAAGGCACTAGAGTTTCATCTGGGGATTATCTTTTTAAGTTACAATAGCAATCTCTTATATTAAAAAAATCAAAAAAGTCTTCATAGTTGCCAAAACAAAAGTACTCCTTAGTTACTAGAGCTTCCAGGCACACAATGTCACCAGCCATATTATCTATCCCTGGAAAAAGGGAATGCAGGCATGAACCCACCTGTTTGCAACTCCCCTGAGGTCACAGGGCTGGTGGGGACAGGAGAAAGTACCAGGGCTCCTGATTTTTAAAAAAGATTTTATTTATTTATTTATTTATTTATTTATTTATTTATTTATTTGAGAGAGAGTGCATGAGAGAGCATGACAGGGGAGTCAGAGGGAAAGGCAGGAGCATACTCCCCACTGAGCAGGGAACCCAATGCCAGCTGGATCCCAGGACCCAGGGATCATGACCTGAGCCAAAGGCAGACATTTAACTGACTGAGCCACCCAGGTGCCCCAGGGCTCCTGATTTTTAACTCAATGATCTTTTTATTGCTGGCCCCTAAGCGCAATCCCGACTCCATGCAAGAAAATACATTGCTTTGGGGAAATCTAAGGTCCCCAGAAAATATTTAACTTAGAGCCAGATGGTTTAGAGAAGCAATCTGATGGAGGCATGGTGCAGAAATGTTGGGGAACCAGAGAATTAGACAAGCACTCTTGGGGTAACCCCATAATGGGTGCTTACATAACCGGGCCATTTCCTCTACCACAGGGGTTTGTTTGCCTTGGGAAGGAGAGCAGAGCAGTGTACTGCTCAGACCATCTGCTGTATAGGCCGTGTGCTTTACCAAAACAGCTTTAAAAAATGAATGTTATGAGCTCTGGGAGGAAAGGGCTGAGTCACGTAAAGCTCACGGCACTCAGCCCTGCTGCCTGGATTTGAACAGGTTGATCCAGAGATCAAGGGAAAACCAAGGATGCTGGTGTGTGAAAAGCTCCTTGGGAAGTGGTTAGGAGTATGGAAATGGGGCAGGGTCTATTCTGTCTCTTTAGTCCCGAAGGAGAGGCAATGCTACCTGGGAGCTATTCGGTCTTTGGCCATCAGCATCTCCTTATGGAATGAGAAGAGCAGAGCTTTTAGGGTCATCCTGGAGGCTGCCAGAACAGTGCCTTTCCAACATTAATGTGAAGATCCTGTTAAAAATCTGATACAGCAGGTCTGGAGTGAGACCAGAGATGCTGATAGTGCTGGCAGGTGGGCCAGACCTCAGTCTGAGAAGCAGAAAAATAGAAAATACCCGCCTCCATTACTCTGATTGCCTTTCCCTAAGGCAAATTGGATACATTCCACTCGGAACCACAGGGGGGCACCCGAGCTTACCAGATTACTTAAAAGTTATTTCTACCCGGAGGCCTGGGCCCCAGGTATTCCAGACAACCACATGCCATCCCTTGTCTCCGGTAGCTGGAAAAATTCTGTGGCTGTTGTCTGCAAACGGAACAGCAGGAATGTACTATAAGCAACACACTTTAAAGGCCTCCCACTTTCCCTGGCAGGCCTTGCGGGATCCCTGCAGTGGGAGTACTAATTCCAGTACCTTCTGTCTGGCCACAGGCAAATCCTGTGAGCAGAGTCCCAGAAGACAGAGCTCCAAGACACAGCAGAGGGGCAGAAAATGAGAGGCCCTTAGGTTACCCAGGCACTGATGATGGGAAGAGAAAGCATCCTAAAGGGAAGAGTCCCAGTGGTTTATACTGAGGCACAAGTGGGGTTTGGAGTGCTCTTTGGTTTCTCTTTGCTTTTATTGGAAAGGAAGGGACATACCACACCTCACCTGTGCTTCAGTGTAAGCCAGGGGATCCTTTCATTTACACTGGTTTCTCTCAATAGGAGTTAGGAACCATGCAGGCCAGAGAACACAGCTCCAAGAGCTTTGCAACTTTTTGTTATTATTCTTACCAGTGATTAGCAACTAAATCCTTAACACAAAAGGGCTTGTGAGCTTGTCTTTGGGGGCCACAAAGGAAGGAGCAGAGACTGTGTCTGATTCCTTGGGCAGACTTGGAGATTAGGTGACCCCCAAGCGACGGACAGGTGGAGCACCTACCCCAGTGGTAGCACTGGGCACACAACAGAAAAGAAGGTTTACAATGGGCACGGAGCTGGTGTGGGCCTGAGAAGGATGGAGAACTGAGGAAAGAGATACGTGACCTGGGGTCATAAAGATCCTCCCCTGCTTCCCCCCAACCCAGTGGATCCTGACTGTGGAGGAGGGAGCACAACACCAGTCTCTCGAGTTTTGTTTCTAGTCTCACCCTTTCTCCATTAAGTATTTCACTTCTCCCAGTACAAGGAAGGAGAGACCCAGTGCTTGAAGCTCTCTGAGAAGAAGGGCTTATAATAGAATGAAATAATTATGTTACTTAACATTGACATAACATTCCAAATGCTTTATGTTCTCATATGAACCTACACACAACATAGAATGAGACAGAGATATAAATAAGTTAATTAACTCAGAAATTATTTACTGAGCATCTACTCAGTACAGAGGGACTAGGGACACAGCATAAAGAAGACAGAAAGTGGTTACTTTCTAATTGGAGACCCTGACAATGAAAAGAGTAAGCAAGTAAATAGCTTTGGACCATGATCAATACTGTAAGTATGGCAGGGATGGGGTCAGAGGATCCTAAGTGGTGAGAAGATAACAACTGAACTAAGAAGTCAGTGACAGCTAGGAACTAGCTACTTAACGATCTGGAAAAACATACCAGGCAGAAGTGACACCAAACACAAAGGCCCTGAGACAGAAACACTGTAAATGTGAGGAGTTGCAAGAAAGCCAGAATGCCCAGAGCATTGTTAACAAGATGGAACATGGTAGAGATAAGGTCAGATTATGTGGCTTCTCGGGCCACAGCAAGGATTTGGAATGTATTCTAAATGAAACTGAAGGCCACTTAAGGATTTTTAAGCAGGGGTATAATGATCTAATTTGACTTTAAAATGTTCTGCCTCTGTATGGAAAACAGTTTATCACAGGGCAAGACAGGAAGCAGGAAAACTAGTTAGGAATCTATTACCAGACCCCAAGAAAAATGTGATGTAGCTTAGACCAGGGTGTTAGCAGTAGAAATGAAGAGAAGTGGCCAAATTTGGGTATGTATTAAATATAGATTAAGGGGCGCCTGAGTGGCTCAGTCAGTTAAGCGGCTGCCTTCGGCTCAGGTCATGATCCCAGGGTCCTGGGATCGAGCCCCGCATCGGGCTCCCTGCTCAGCGGGAAGTCTGTTTCTCCCTCTGCCTGCCACTTCCCCTGCTTGTGCTCTCTCTCTCTCTCTCTCTGTCAAATAAATAAATATTTAAAAATATATATATAGATTAAATGGGACTTGCAAGTGGATTGGATATAGGGAACTGTTGAGATGCTAGGAATCAATATAATTCCTGGGTTTTCAGCTGAGCAACTGGGTAAAGGGTGGTACCATTTACTGATAAAGGGAGGATGGAGGGAGAACCAAGTGTGAGGAGGAGGATTGGTGGAGGAATGGTTGGGGGCCTGGACCACAGAGAGCTGTTACTCCCACCCAATCAGGCAAGTAATGAATTGGAAGACTGCCACTGCAATTGTGACTCCAAGAATATACCACTGCAGCTGCTATGCCAAGGTCAGGAAGCCCCTGACTCACCATCCCCGCTCAATACATTCAGGGAGCTTATGATTGGACACTGAAGGTTGTTGGGAAAACAAAACACAGCACAACACAACATTCCAGGGGTTAGGCTTGCCAGAAGCAACAGTCAAAAGCTTCTGCTTCACTTCTACCTCCAAAATCTCCCAATGAATCTAATTGGCAGAGGCAATCTTGCATACAGAACCCTAGCTGCAAGGAAGTCTGGGTAATGTAGTTTTTAGGTGTCCTACGTCCGCAAACCAGAACGAAACGCTAGGAGGACCCAGGTTGAAATGAATGCTGAGCACCAGTCCACTCTATCCACAACAGAAAGTGCTTCACTACCACCTTCATTTCCATTGCAGGTGGTAGCCCCCAGCCAATATAAACTTCAAACAACCAATACTCTCAGAATCCAGCGAAAATTTAATCTGGGGGCCTTGATTGGAAGCAAGAGTGAAATTCGACGGAAAACAAAAACCAGCATTATCTAACACTGATAATTCCTGGTGGAAAAGATTGGAATTGGCCTCAGCGGGCAGGGACTGACCTGATTTGACCCAGGGGGTTGACTATCCCAGTAAGACTGAGCCCAGGGGTCCTAAAACCCCTTTATCTGACCCCACCACCACCACCTTTCCCAGCATCTGACCCCTCTCAGGAGGCAGCCTAGAGTACTGATTAAGATAATAATCTAATTGTGAAGATTGGAACAGTGCCTTCTGCGTGTTTCCATTGTCACCACTATTTGGCGGCTATTCCCATGAATGTTTCTGGAGGAGAAAAGGACAGACACGAAAACAGGGAGATCACTATTCAGGTTGCTGGTAAAACACAGGATCAGAGAGCAGTGGCCCTTACCACTGGAGCAGAGAGCTAGAAAGACACTAAATAAATTCGGTCGACGTCGGCAGTTCATTGGAAAGTAAAGAATAATGCGGACATCCTAAGTAGGGGGGTGGGGGTGGATACCGGCCGTGGACGCAGGGAAGACCGTTCGGGGGTGTGATGTAACAGCAGCTGCACGGTGGGGGTGCGGGGGGCATCCAGGGAGAAGTCGAAAGGAGGACACTCGGGAAGAGAGGACTCCACCAGGTGCTGGGTTCTGGGCGGGGACAGGTCCCGGGCCCCCTCCTGGAGCCCTCACCAAGCCTACGAGCAGCAGGCAACCCCAACCCCCGCTCCAGCGCCCGCCCGCCCGCAGGAGCCAGCGCGGCCCCTTTAAAAACCATGTAAACAAAGCTTTGTTCCCCCGGCTCCCCCTCCCTTCGCGCTCCCCCAGCCCGCTCCTTCTTCCCACCCCCCGCGTCTCCGGGCCGCTGACGTTGCCCGCGCCTTTACGCCGTCCCAACGGCGCTGCGCATTCTCCAACCGCGGCCCCGGCCGTCGGGGCCTGCGCAGCCGAGCAGCGCTACGCCGTGAGCGTAGCGCGACGAGCCCCCAGCGCGCAGGCGCAGCGGCGACGGCGGCGGCGGCGGCAGCGGCCCCGGCCGAGGTGCGCGCTGGGGGGGAGGGGGGGCCGGAGAGGAGCATGAATGGGGCAAAATGGCGGATCATGTGCAGGTGGGGGGGGCCGGGGGGGGGAGGCGGCGGCCGCGGAGAGTGGGGAGTGGGGGGCGCACGCGGACCAAAGGGCTCGAGCCGGCTCGGGGCTCGCCAGGCCCGCGCCACCGCCACTCGGGGCTCCAGAGCCGCCGCCCGTCCCAGAGCTCCGGGGCCTTTCCCGCCTCCCGGGCCGGGGGCCTCCTCCATCCCCTCCCACCCGGTCCCACGCCTCTCGCGCGGGGCCAGAGGTGCAGGAATCCGTGCCCCGGCGCGCACAGCTTACATCGTTTATCAGTCACTGTCTTCCCACTGGAAGGAGGCCTTCCGCAAGTCCTCTTGCCCCCCAAGACGGGGTAGGGAGGGAGACCCCCTTGTCGGGTCTGCCCTGAGGGGTCTTCCCCATTACACCCTCCAGCTCTAAACAAATAACAAAAAGAAACCTCACACTGGTAAATCTCCCTCTCCCGAGTATTTCCCGCCGCCTTCCTCTTCACGCCCCCGAATACAAGAGACCCCCCCCCCCCACCCCGACCTGGCCTCCTTCCCCCTCGCACGGATGCGCCCTTTACTCCCACACTCCCAATCGCACAGCCTATGGGGCCGAGCTCCCCAATCCTCCCAAAATGGGTGCTCAGGCCTGGGCCCGCCCGCCCTCCTGTCCCCCTATCCACAGTGAAGGAGTTGAGTGCCCACATCTCCTATGAAACGCGGGGTGGAGGGGGGTGTGTCTGAAATGAGAGATTCAGTGTTGGGTGCAGACGTTGCTGTGGAGGGTCTTGATCGGGCCAAGAGCTGCCCCAGGCGTGCTTTGGGCCCAAGCCACTTTCTTCAAAGACATGGCACAGGCCCTAGGAAGGGACAGCCCACACCAAACCTAGTAGTAGCTGAAGGAGTGCAGGGTTAGTTCTTGTAATCTCGATAAAGTTTTTCTCTCTGTGCTCTAGACATGATATTTTTATGACCGTTTATTGATATAAATCTGTTGTCAGAAGCTTTCAGATTTTCTAGGTAACTGCACAGATTTGTGTTGTGGGAAGTATAGAGAACATAACAAGTGTCACCTTATTTTGGATACTATATAGTATCATTTCTCAGGTAAAAAGAATGATCTTATTCCTGATATGATGTGTACAAGAAACTAGAGTGGTGTGACTTCTATCAGTGGTTTAATGGGAGAGAAGGCACTAATTTTCAGGCCCAGGGATCAGTGGAGTAGATCTTTGGGGTATGAGGGACAAGTTATCAGGACAGAATTATAACAAATTGTAACCGCAGATGGAAAAACCACAAGATTTGTGTTTTAAAACCAGTATCATGGCCTAATTCAGAAATAGCAGTAAAACTTGATACACGGTGATAATAGTAGTACTAGTGCAGCACCTTGAGTTTTATAGCAGTCATTTCTAAGAAACATAAAGGATTTTATGTGATTAAAAAATAAAATTCTTCCATCCTAAAAGAGTAGGGAGGTAAGAATTATTTCTCTTTTTAAAGGCAAATCAGAGTACAAAATGATAAAAGATTTACGTAAGATCCAGCTAAGAGGCCAAAAGCATTTTGACTCTGGGTCTAGTGTTTTCTACTGGGGAAAAAAACAGTGTCCATGAGCATTCCAAAACATGGTTTGAATGGATAGTCTTTCTGAATGATGATTTGGAAAGCAAAGGAAGTCCGTTTACTTTTATGAATATACATTTGTTCTATCTCCTGTAAGGAGTATCTCTTAATATAATCTCTCTCATACCTTGAACCCAAAAGGCTGTCATTTCTCAAAACAGGAAAGTCAAGCCACATCAAAGTAATTAATCTGCATAGCATTTTTGGCTTAAAGGAGGGTCTGTCGTATTTTTAATAAGGTGATATTTTTCTCCCACCTACCCAAGAATAAAAATCTACCAAAGTTAAGAATTTACTAACTTTTCGAAACAGAGGGGAGTATGCCAGCCAGTGTTTTATTTTACTTTTAAGAGCTGTAGTGTGTTATTCTTTGTATTAGCAGTCTTCATCGCAAGAGAGTAAGTTTGTGAGGGAATTTTTTTCTCTTTAGATAGATTGGGGCATGTTGCTTTACTTTGTTAGACCACTAAATCAGTTTTAGTATTGGAGACTCACAGATTTTTCCCTGGTACTTCACTGTAGCGGAAAACCTTTCCAAGATGATGCTCTCCCCAATATGGAATGAGTAAATAAAAGGAATAAAAGCAAATCTGAAGTCGGTTGAGGGGTGATACTTTTCTCATAACATTACTGGAACATGAAATTTAAAAAGGAGTCTGTTACAGATTCAAGACAGTGATTATTTGAAAGTTTCATATGTACTGCTAAATAGTTGAGTCATTTTGTGTCTAGTACTTTTCTGAACCACCAGGGTGAGCAGTTTTGTTGTTGTTGGTGGTGGTGGTGGTTTTTGGTTTGGGGGGTTTTTTTTACTGACACTAAGCGAGTGTCATATGATTCTCAGGCTGAAGTCCTGAGCATCTCTTCTGATATGTGTTTTATGGAAGACTTAAGTGTTACAAAACATTAGTAATGGGAAAATTACAGCATTTGCTCTGTCTTTCAGCTCTGTCGTTGTCATAGTCAAGCCTCTTTAGAAGAGTGGCTATAAGCAACTCAACTTAACAGTGGTGGGTCTCTTGTTCCTAGATCACCTTATCTAACACTCACCATGCAGACAGTGATTACAGAGCATTGACTGTTAAAAAAATATCAAACTCAATTGTATTTATCTTCAGTTGCTCCCTTTCCTTTTTTTTTTTTCTTTTAAATACCTAAACTTAGATGAAGTTAATGAGGATTCAGTATCTTCAGTTACTGGCTAGTTACTGCAAAGAGAAGACAACTCTTAGTGTACAGTGGTAATGAAAAAGATTAAGAAGAATCAGATGTTAGCTTTAATAGATCTAGCTGGTGTTCAGGATCTTGACGGCAAAGGAAAGAGCATATAATATTATACATAATAATATACATTACTTAATTTTTAAGTATATGAGTATACTAAATATATAATTATAATAATATAAATGAAGGATAGTTCTGGGGTTTTGTTAGATTTATTATATTGTTATGCTGGGCCTTACACAGAATCTTAAAGTATTATTAACTGGGCTCTGCATTATGACTGTAATAACAGAAGATACTGTTTTCAAATAGTCATATTTTATTTTAAATTTAAGGTATGGTAATTAAATATTGATCACTGATGTAACTTTAGGGAGTCACACAGAAGAATTTTTACAACTGGCAGGTTAAAATTTAAGGGTGTAAAAGTTTAGCCTGATGATGGCAAAATTGATAGTTGTATTTTCAGCTTTCAAAAATATGTCAGGAAATGATTGGAGCTATGGGTAGTCCCATTTTGAGAAGGGAGTTCTGTACAACTTTTGAGAATTTTAAATGGAAAAACTCAGTAACTTTTGCAACTTTTTTCAGTGATACCATAATGCTTAATGTGTACAAGGCCATTTGCTGTACTGTACACTGCAGAGAATTCAGAGCTGAGAAAGACACAGGAGCCAGACTGCTGAAATGTCAAATTCTGCTGCTCTCTTTGGGCAGGCTTCAAAAGTGCACATACAAGAACTAATACATTGATTTCAAAACATGCTACATTTGTATTGGATGATACTGAAATAGCTATATTCCCTCATTCACCCCATCTCCCTCTTCTGTGGGTTTATATAAGTGATTTGTCTATATTTTGGAACATACTTAATTTACTTAATAATTCTGACTTTAGTATATTTCATCTTGTGAGAAAAGCCTTCAGAAAAATTAAGGTATGCATGTGATATCATTCAAACACTTACACGGTAAAACATAAAACATGTTATAATGGAATCTCTAATTTAGATGGAGGTAGGAGAAAGAAGCATTGAGAAGATCCCTATTCTGTATCTTACAGAGAAACTAAATTCCATTTGATGCAGAAATTGGTGTTCATAATCACCAGCTATATTTTCTTTTTTCTTGGTTAGGTTTTTGTTTTTGTTTTAAGATTTTATTTATTTATTTGAGAGAGGGGGGGGGGAGTGTGTGTGCAAGTGGTGGGGAAGAGCAGAGGGAGAAGGAGAAGCAGACTCCCTGCTGAGCAGGGAGCCAGAGGTGGAGCTAGATCCCAGGACCCTGAGATCAGGGCCAGAGCTGTAGGCAGACACTTAACCAGCTGAGCCACCCAGGTGCCCCTCTTGGTTGGGTTTTGAAGCAGTATTGTACCACAGCCTTTCGAGAAGGAAATATTCCCAATTTAAACCAATAAGCTAATGTCTCAGGTACAACTACTTAGGTTTTTTTTGCTCACGTCAATATATATAAGGAAGGTAGTGTTTAGAAATTGCATCACCTTTTTTTTTAAACACCAAACGTATATTATCCCACAGAATTTCTGAGTCAGGAATCAGGAAGTGGCTTACCTAGACCTTTCTAGTTTAGGGTCTTTCATATGCAGTCGGTGTGTCAACTGGGGCTACAGTCAGTCTCAAGGCTTGACTGAGGATGGTGAATCTGCCCCAGTTAGTTACTTGCACATTGCTGGACTGAGGGCCACTGTACCTCACTGGCTCTTTCACAGGGAGGTTTCACAGGGGCCTCTCCTAGTACATAATTTTGAAGTAATTATTTTTTACATGTATAACGATGTCTGCTTTGTATAAGTGACCCATCTTTGTTACTGTTTTTTTTTTAACCTCTTAGTGAAATATACCTTCAGACAGGTACACAAATCACGTGTTCAGCTTGATGAGTTTTCACAAAGTGAACACTTGTGTAGCCAGTATCCAAACCCAATATAATCAGTGCCTCAAAAGTCCCTCTGATGCCCCCCCTCGATAACTATCCATACATCCTCCTAAGGGTAACTACTATCCTGTCATTTGATTTTTAAATACACTTTTAGAAGTCAAGCTGAGTAAGACCTGTCTCTGAGAGCTTGAACTTCAAAGCCAGGGAAAACAGTACAGAGCAGTGGTTCTTCACTTTTTGGGGGCAGTTTGGTTTTTTTGTGGGTGTGTGTGTGTTGGTGTGTGTGTGTATGTTTAGAATGTGATGGAAGTTGTGTGCTCTCCAGGAAGGAAAAGCATACCTACACAAAAATTTGCCTATAGTTTCAGGCCACTCTTGAACTTTAGAACTAAAATTTAAAGATAACGTTTCTTTTTAGGTGAAAATGCTCACCACATTTTTTGAGAAACTAATTTGTAAGTGTTTCTCTTTTGACCCATGTGAAAGGGTAGTTCAGGATCACAGTATGTGTTCCTGGAGAGTTCCATGCAGGTTGGATTTTTAAATACTGAATTCTCGAGACTGATTAATAGAGACTATTAAGTATCTGCTAATGTCCTGTTCCTAGTGCTATATAGACACATGGAAAGAAGTGTAAGATGTGATGTCTTATTTTCAGGGGCCTTGCATTTTAATTGGGGAGATAACAAGCCTGGGTTATTGAGTTGTGAATTTATAATGAGACCATGGTTTTTTCAA
Source organism: Neomonachus schauinslandi (assembly GCF_002201575.2). Lineage (NCBI taxonomy): Eukaryota > Metazoa > Chordata > Mammalia > Carnivora > Phocidae > Neomonachus > Neomonachus schauinslandi. Next base: position 43,470,445 of record NC_058404.1, read on the forward strand.
CATGTCCCTGAATGAGGGGGCTATTACTCCCATTACTTCCCCCCCCCCATTCCAGTACATCTGAGCTCATGCCTCACATTTACAGTGACTCACTATAGCAGGGAATTCTCAGTGGAATGAGATTGGGGGGGGGGGGGGGTACAAAAATCCGGGGGAAAGGGGGAGAATTGTCAAAAACCGGGTCCTAAAGTATGTTATATTTGCATCCCTGGCCCTTCACCGCTTTATAAACATTCATGTGTCCTCACACAAAGACATCCACACTCACACTCTTACTACCATAAATGGAAA